>NW_006794161.1:2292803-2351965 GCF_000442215.2 Lipotes vexillifer | reverse complement strand
AGCAGGAAGAAATTAAAACAAATTTGAAAGGGGTTTAATCACTAAGAAAAAATTCTAGACTGAATATAACTGTGCTAACAATTTAAGATATAAAGACAATATCAACAACAAATCAATAAATTTAACGTTCTCATGTCAAATTAAAACTTTAAATGTGTGCAGAAATTTCTAATTTAGAAGAATATTAGGTAAGAAATTAGAAGCAAGAGAGTTCTCTATTATGTCTTTAATTACTAAATAGATTGTTGTTGGTAAACTGGAATATAAACATTTTCTAAAGAGAATTAGCAGTTTTCTGGAGTCTTAAAAAATCATGTTCAGGTCTAATGGGTTGCTAAAGGACATGCTTTATCTAAAGACTTTTATTTCTCTTACTTGTAAATTAAAACTGCTAGTAGATTTAACAATTTGGAGACATAATGAAATTTAGTGTATGTCATAGCATATGATTCATTCAAGAAAAAATATCCAAACTTTAATTCCAATGTGATGGAATTTGAGCTCTCTGTTACAGCCCAGGAAATGAATCAGAGATCGACTGTGAACATTATGTTAAACTTTCAATAAAGCATTGCAGCTGGGACATAGTTGGGATTTTGGAAAGGAAATAAAAAATATTTTGCCACCCCTGTACAAACATATGCTTCTGCACTTGAAAAATCTCTTTGAATTCTGCTCATCACTCCTTGTAAGAAATAAATGGAATTGGAAAAGAAAAGAAATGAAGGATGATGAAGAATTTAACAGAGGAACACAGTTTCATTTATAGTTAACACAAACATTGTTTTCCTAAATGCAAAGGCAATGAGTGAGAGGCTAAATTATTTAGGATAAATCATGAAAGAAATAGCCAGGATGAATCTTTCCTCTTTGATGCTAAAATTAGGGTGAAAAAAAGGTTTCATATTTATAATTACAAGGTGTATATATTATAGAAACATTGTAAATTCATATTTTACATTAAATAATAGGTTTTTACCAAAAAAATTAATAATAATCCTTTGAGACATAGCTAGAACTTTCTGATGAATCATCAGAGATTCCTGACAGAAGTAGAAACTGAACTGGAACAGTGTGATAGTTATTATGTACCTAATATTTCACTTTTGAACAGGTGACTAGTCAAGTATTCAATAATAAAACTTAGTAGGAAAGCAGATAAAGCTTTCTTTATATATCAGAGATTCCCAAAGTTTGTTCCATAGAAACTAGTTCCATCTGATATTAATATCTATTATTGGAAAATGAAAGGGCTCTGTGACCAAGTAAATTTGAGAAATTCTGAGATAAATAGGTTTTTATATTGGAGAGTTTCTCCGCACTCTAAATGTGCTAAAATATATTTAAATCTCACATAGTCTCTCTTGAACATAGTCATTTTAAACTTACTTGATTATGAAAAGCACTCTTTTCTCAGATATCCTTCAGAACTATTTCTCCAAAGCACAGAGTTTGGGAAATCTCATCAAGAATTATAAGTAAAAGGTCTCTATTACAGAAATATTTAAAAATTCAAAAAGGTTGCTAACACCAGTAACGAATTTATTGCTTTTCCTGTGACTATATGTTACTTACCATATTTTAAAGAAAAAAATCGTCCCACCACTTCCATTATAGACACATCATGATAATGTGTTAATAATTATGACAATTGCCAGAGAATTAAGTAAATGTCCCACGAAGTACATCACACTTTTGGTGGGTACTTCTTACTTGCTCATTAAAGCAAGGAAGACAGAGGAATTACTGAGTTTCCCATTGTTTTACTGAAATAAGTCAGGAAACTGAATGAATTTTGACCGCTGCAATTCATCCGCATTTCAAAAATAAGAAAAAAACCCCTTTAACGTGAGATCTATCCACTTAACAAAATTTTAAGTGTACAATACAGCAGTGCTATCTGTAGGCAGTGGAATAACACTATGTTGTACAGCAGAGAGATCTGGAGAACTTGTTCACCTTACATGACTTTATATCAGTTGAACAACTTCTCCCCATTACCCCTCCCCACCCAGACCCTGGCAACCAGCATTCTATGTTCTGCTTTTATGAATTTGACTGTTTTTGATATCTCATATAAATGGAATCATGCAGCATTTTTCTTTCTGTGACTGGCTTATTTCACTGAGTATAATGTTCTCCATGTTCATCCATGTTGTTCCAAATGACAGGATTTCCTTCTTTTTCAGGGAAAAATAATATTCCATTATATATATATAAACACAATTCTCACATTTTCTTTATCCATTCTTCTGTTGATGGACACTGAGGTTGTTTCTATATCTTGGCTATTGTAAAAAATGCTGCAGTGAACATGGGTGTGCAGATATCTCTTTGAGTGGATAGTGGATATACTTCCTTTGGATATATACCCATAAGTGGGATTGCTGGATCACATTATCGTTCTATTTTAAATTTTTTGATGGAACTCCATACTGTTTTTCATAGGGGCTGCACCATTTTTACATTCATACCAACAATGTACAGGGGTTCCAATTTCTTCACATCTGTGAAGAATGTTCTTACTATAATAGAAAAAAAATTCCCCAAAACCTATCTGGAAAAAAAATCCTGTTAAACACATAAATCATACCCTAAAATAAAACAATGTACCTAAATGATTTAGGAGGTTGGACAAAGATAAATTAGGGCTCCAAAGTTTGTTTACTATCTAAATTCTTCACTATTTTTCCCATCATTTTACAAACAAAAAAATGCATATGTGAATTCATCATTTTTAAACCTTTGGTTTAGGAGATTTCAACCTCAAAGAACTGGTATGATAAAAAGCCCATGTACCCATCACCAACTTTTACAGTTATCAACATCTGTCAATCTTGTCAGTAGTTTCACTTAAGGGAAAAAGTCCATCTGAAAAATATTCTTAAAAACTTCATGGAAACTTTGTAGTTCAATTTATATTATAAATGTCCTGAAATCCTCAGAGTTTACTGACAAATAATGTTTAACAGACTATAGAGCCTTAAAATTTTAAAAGTTACAATAGTATTCAGCTTTTCCCAACATAATGAAATATAACTTCTACTCTTGTGCCGATAGACAGAGACACCAATTACTTAGCATAATTCCTTTGAGCCCTACTTGAGAAGTGTGAGGAACACATGTAATAAAGCTTTTTTGTTTTTGGAATAACATTTTAGTTAAAACTCTTCCTAGATTTTAGTGTACCATGTATAATATCTTAAGCAATTTTCTGCAATATTGATTTTTACATAGATCCTAAAATCTTTAACTGTGAAAAATTATCTTTAAACTTTTTAATTACAATAATTCTTTAGGCTGACAAAATATTTTTTAAGTGTGTCATTTATTATCATGATGAAGAATGACATCTGAACACATCGTACAGGAGATACCTGAAAATTTTAATGAGTATTATTTATTACTCTGCAAAAAATGCTGATAAAACTTATTCCTATGATTCCTATGGTAACCAAAACATCTAATTAGCTTTGACTAGAGATGCATGCTCCTATATTATCCTCTCCAGAAGATGAATTTCATAGCATTAATTTTCTAGTGTGTATTTCCATAAAATATGACTTGAGGAATGTCTGTATGACCATTAACTTGAAGATAGTTAATTCCCTTATCCTTATCATTCATTATATATTTCAGCACATCCTATGTAAACTAATAGCATTCGGTTAGGAGATTTAAGGTTTTGTGTTTTCTGTTCATAAAGAAAAACTTGGAAACAACTGACTAACTAATAATGTAGAAATTTAGAAACAACTATGAAATAGTAATAATGGCTCAAATTTTTAAGGACCTCCTTATCTCAACAACTGTAGTCATTTAAGCATTCCTAATACACTCCCTTCTTAGCCTCAAGAAATTGAAGATATTAAATGATTTATATAAAGCTACAGATAGTGAGAAACAAACTAACATGTATGCTCAGGCTGTCTGATGTTGGAACTCAAGCCCTTAATTGCTCATTATACTGCCTCTGCTGTCAATAGTCCTCACATTAATCAACATAGGCTGCAACACCCACATTTCAGCTGAACACAGTTAAAATTTATCGTGCACACTTGTGGTTGGCTGCGGCAGGGAATAATCCTCTTCTGTGTATGACTATTCAGAGATCCAGAATTCTTTCATGTAATGTCTCCACCATCTTCAACATGAGGCCTCCCTGCAAGTTTGCCGTGGAAGGGGAAGGATGGAGAATCTCTATGGGGAATTTTTATTGTCAGGCCTAGAATTTACATGCATAATTTTCTGCCTGCATAGCATATAGCATTTGCCAGAGTTTAGCCACATGGTTCCTAACTTGAGAGTCATAGGAACGTAGTTTTGCTGCATGGAAAGGACGAATGAATAAACAAAATGTGAGTATATATATATATACACACACAATATATATTCAGCCTTTAAAAAGAAGGAAATTCTGACACTTATGACAACATGAATGAACCTAGAGGACATTATATTAAGCTAAATAAGCCAGACACAGAAAGACAAACACTGAGTGAGCTCACTTACATATGAAATCGAAAATAGTCGAACTCATAGAAGCAGAGAGTAGAGTCTGGGACAGGGGGAAATGGGGAGATTTGGGTGAAGGGTACAGAGTTTCAGTTATGCAAGGTGAATAGTTCTGGAGATCTAATGTAGAGAGCAATGTGACTCTAGTTATCAGTACTGTATTGCATACTTGAAATTTACTGAGAGGAAATCTTCTGTTCTCACCACACCAGAAAAAAAAAAAAGAAAATGGTAACTATGTGAGGTGATGGGTCTTTTAATTGAGTTGATTATAGTGATTATTTTGTAATGTATATGTACATCAAAACATCAAGTTGTACATCTTAAATATATATAATTTTTACTTGTCAATTATACTTCAGTTAAGGTGAGGAAAGAAGTAGATAATATTACATGGTTGTATTTCAAATATCCAAAAGCTGGTTTAAAGTGAACTTTTCAGATATTTACAGAACAATATTGATTATCTGAAAACGAGATGATTTTTAGATTAAGTCCAGTTTTAGATCCAAGTTGATAAAGTTCTATCACTGTTATTTACTGCGGTTTTTCCTATGTGCAGGTAAATTAGCTGAATTGTGATATTCAGAATATAATGCTCTACTGCTTCCTTACCTCTCACTGTCACTTTTTCTAGTAGAAAATGCATATATACAACAGACAAAACTTTTAAAGTATGATCTGGGATTAAAAAATGTCCTGGAGGGCTTCCCTGGTGGCGCAGTGGTTGAGAGTCTGCCTGCCGATGCAGGGGACACGAGTTCGTGCCTCGGTCTGGGAAGATCCCACATGCCGCGGAGCGGCAGGGCCCGTGAGCCATGGCCGCTGATCCTGCTCGTCTGGAGCCTGTGCACCGCAACGGGAGAGGCCACAACAGTGAGAGGCCCGCGTACCGCAAAAAAAAAAACAAAAACAAACAAACAAACAAACAAAACATCCTGGAGACAGAAGGTTATGAAAAGGTCAAAGTAATTCAGAATAAAATTTTAAATGAAAATCATGAATCCTGTAAGCATAAAAGGAGGAAAAGAAAATCAGAGAGCTTGTGCAATTCAGCAGGTTTCATTGTACTAAGGTCAATAAATCAACGTTAACTATATATAATATGTTGTTTTATATTATACATTGAAACTTAACTGTCTTAAGGCAGGATGGGGGAAGAACTAAGTTCCTTTGACTCCTCTGCCATCCTGCAAGCTCTCTGGTTTGATAAGCTCTGCAGCACTGGGCATCTGTTCATTAAGTGCTGCTACATGATCAGATGTTCTCATCACTCATCCTTTATGTTTATGTCATCTCAAGTAATCATACTCAGTATTAATTTACAGAGAGCCATTTTTCAAATTTAGTTGAATCTCTGTAACTATCCTGTATTTGCATGAGAAAACAGAGTTAGTCTTTGTCTCAAAATGAGCTCCTAATAAAACAAATGTATTTCTACATGCTCATAGGAAATTTAATCTTAATATGAACTTTGAATTCATGAAAACTAGAAGATCATGTGCCATCTTTCTCCAAAAATAAAAACACGTTTTTCGCATGTAAATATACAATTCAGGTTTAAAATCTAGGTATTGTCAACTGTTTCTATCACACGATTTTAAAAGCACACATTTTAAAAAGTTAACCACAGCTCTATATTGGCTACTTTATGTTCCTTAGTCTTAAGGTTCTTTGTCAATTCCATCTGACAGCAACAGCGCAGATCTGCTCTTATCTGTAGGGATGGAGGTTGACGGTGCATGGACTTGCTGCTTGTGATTTAACACCTGTTCCCTGTGGCAACTCAGCAGAGTAATGTAATAAGGTTTCGGGGCTATTATCTTTGTTCTTTTTCCAGTGTATCAATAATAATTCAGAGGTATTTCAGTATTACACTGGCTAGAACACAGCTATGTAGATGGAGAGGAACAGAAACTGGGAAGTAAGGCACTCTACTATAAACCAGAAATCCCCATTCAACCAGAACCAATCTCTCAAAAACTCTTTAGTCTCCAAATACGGAACTAGAAAACTCACTTTATGAGCTCAGTTACAATATTCTCACTTGCCCCGAAATTACAGGTATATATTACATTTATTTCTAAAATTATATTTTTGTACATTTATTTTGTCCATCTGTAATTTGTTTTTGTATGTTGTATAAGTGTTCAACTCTTATCTGCTCCCAGATGAGTGGTAGCCAGTTGTGCCAGCATAATTTATTCAATAGAATGTCCTTTCCCACTCAATTGAAATACCACCTTTTACATATACTAAATTTCTATAAATATCTTGAGATTTTTCTACTCCATTGAACAATTGGTCCACTTCTGTTACATTACCACATTGCTCAATTACATTATCTTTGAAATGATTTAATACCCAGTAAAACAAGCTCCCTCACCATAAAAAAAAAAAAAAGCATAGTGAACAGCGTTCTTGTGAGGCTGAAAGCCGAACAAATTTACAGTCACATTACCTAAAGTCAGGAAAATATAAAACTTTTCTTGGCTGGTGCTGGCTAGCTTGCATGTTTCAAAAGGCAATATGGCATGAAAAATGTAAAAATTACAGGTGAGCCAAGTTCTGCAGCTTAGGAGGCTGTGGAAGCTGATGAGACTTGCTTCCTTTTTCCTTTTTTTTTTTTTTTTTTTTTTTTTTTTTTTTTTTTTTTTAATTTTTTTTTATTTTTTTTTTTTTTTTGCTTGTATGTTTTTTATTTTTAAATTTATTTTAATTTAATTTTTTTATGGTAGGCCCTTGTTGTTATCTATTTTAAATACAGCAGTGTGTACATGTCAATCCCAAACTCCCAATCTATTCCTCCCCGCCACCCTTCCTCCCTGGTAACCATAAGTTCATTCTCTAAGTCTGTGAGTCTGTTTCTATTTTGTAAATAAGTTCATTTGTATCATTATGTTTTAGATTCCGCATATAAGCAATATCATAGGATGTTTGTCTTTCTCCGTCTGACTTACTTCACTTAGCATAATAATCTCCAGGTCCATCCATGTTGCTGCAAATGGCATTATTTCATTCTTTTTAATGGCTGAGTAATATTCCATTGTATATATGTACCACATCTTCTTTATCCATTCATCTGTCCATGGACATTTAGGTTAATTCCATTTCTTGGCAATTGTAAACAGCGCTGCAGTGAGCATTGGGGTGCATGTATCCTTTTGAACTATGTTTTTCTCTGGATATATGCCCAGCAGTGGGATTGCTGGGTCATATGGTAGCTCTATTTTTAGTTTTTTAAGGAACCTCCATACTGTTCTCCATAGTGGCTGTACCAGTTTACATTCCCACCAATGGTGTAGAAGGGTTCTCTTTTCTCCACACCCTATTCAGCGTTTATTGTTTGTAGACTTTCTGATGATAGCCATTCTGACTGGTGTGAGGTGATAACTCATTGTAGTTTTGATTTGCATTTCTCTAATGGTTAGTGATGTTGAGCATGTTTTCATGTGTCTCTTGGCCATCTGTATGTCTTCTTAGGGGAAATGTCTATTTAGGTCTTCTGCCCAATTTTTGATTGGCTAGTTTATTTTTTGGATATTGAGCCACATGAGCGTTTGCAAATTTTGGAGACTAATCCCTTGTCAGTTGCATTGTTTGTGACTATTTCCTCCCATTCTGTGGGTTGCCTTTTCATTTTGTTTGTGTTTTTCTTTGCTGTGCAAAAGCTTTTGAGTTTAATTAGGTCCCATTTGTTTATTTTGTTTTTATTTCCATTACTCTGGGAGGCAGATCAAAAAAGATATTGCTGCAATTTATGTCAAAGAGTGTTCTGCCTTTGTTTTCCTTTAAGAGTTTTATAGTATCCAGTGAGACTGGCTTCTTTTATAAGGACTTTGGCAAATGTACCTATATCACACAAATGGCCTCCAAAGTGCCTGTCTACAAATCATTCAGAGTATGCAGTTAATAATTTGTAAGAAATATATATTAAATAAAGTATCTTTGAATAGAAGCACGCATGAAAAAGATTACATATTGATCAGTTGATGAAAAGGTTACGACCAGAGGCTCACAGGAAACTAACATTGTATTTCCCAGCAGCAGTGGTTCCTTGTGAGGTAATTCAGTGTTCATAGCAACTTTATAGAACATAACTCAAAAAATAACAAGAATAAAGTGAAATCTGTCTTTATCTCTAATTGGTTTTAAGATATCCCTTCTCTCTTTTCTTGTTCTATAGATTCACTAGATAAGTATTGGCATAGCATTTTACTTATGTGATTTGAGACTCATGTTTCTGAATCTAAGGATTCTTTCATTAATTCTGGCAAGTGCTCTGTCATGATCTCTTCAAATACTCCTTTCACTTACTCTACTTTCCCCATCTAAGATTACAGTTACGTGTATCTTGGACCCTCTCACCGTATCTTTCTTATCTTCTCATCTCTTTTACACTTTTTCCTTTTTCTCTTCCTCCTGCATTCTGGGTAATTTCCATTATTCAGTATTTGAGCACATCTTTCCCTCTTCAGCTGTTTCTTTTCTTTCTTTTTTCTTTTTTTTTTTTGGCCACACCTCCCAGTTTGTGGGATCTTATTTCCCCAAACAGGGATTGAACCCAGGCCCTTGGCAGTGAAAACACAGAGTCCTAACCACTGGACTGCCAGGGAATTCCCGCTTCAGCTGTTTCTAATCTGTTCTTTTCCTAAGTTACTGGGTTTTCATTTTGATTAATATATTTTGATGTTTTGAAGTTCCATTTACTATTTACCTTCTATCTCATATTTTTATTTCATTTTTTTATGTATCTGATAATTTTAACAATACTTATAGTCTTATTTCTGCTCTGTCCAGTATGGTAGCCACTAGCCACATGTAGCTATTTAGCACTTGAAGTATGTCGAGTATGAATTGAAATGTAGTGGAAATGTAATATGCACACTGATCTAAAAAACGTAGTGTGAAAAGAGAAGTTAATAAAAAATTAATAAAATTTTAAAAATTAATAAAATTAATTTTAAAATTAAAAATTTTAATTAATTAAATTTAAATTAAATAAGACATCGATAAAATTAATAATTATATTGATATGTTGAAATAATATTCTTTATATTTGGGATTAAAATATTATGTCATAAAATTAATCTCATCTATTTTATTTCATTTTATTTTTTTTACATCTTTATTGGAGTTTAATTGCTTTAAAATGGTGTGTTAGTTTCTGTTTTATAACAAAGTGAATCAGTTATACATATACATATGTTCCCATATCTCCTCCGTCTGGCATCTCCCTCCCTCCCACCCTCCCTATTGCACCCATCCAGGTGGTCACAAAGCACCGAGCTGATCTCCCTGTGCTATGCGGCTGCTTCCCACTAGCTAGCTATTTTACGTTTGGTTGTGTATACATGTCCATGCCACTCTCTCACTTTGTCCCAGCTTACCCTTCCCCCCTCTCCATATCTTCAAGTCCATTCTCTAGTAGGTCTGTATCTTTATTCCCGTCGTACCCCTAGGTTCTTCATGACATTTTTTTTCTTAGATTCCATATATATGTGTTAGCATACAGTATTTGTCTTTCTCTTTCTGACTTACTTCGCTCTGTATGACAGAATCTAGGTCCATGCACCTCAATACAAATAACTCGATTTCATTTCTCTTTATGGCTGAGTAATATTCCATTGTATATATGTGCCACATCTTCTTTATCCATTCATCCGATGATGGACACTTAGGTTGTTTCCATCTCCTGGCTATTGTAAATAGAGCTGCAATGAACATTTTGGTACATGACACTTTTTGAGTTATGGTTTTCTCAGGGTATATGCCCAACAGTGGGATTGCTGGGTCATATGGTAGTTCTATTTGCAGTTTTAAAAGGACCCTCCATACTGTTCTCCATAGTGCTGTACCAATTCACATTCCCACCAGCAGTGCAAGAGTGTTCCCTTTTCTCCACACCCTCTCCAGCATTTATTGTTTCTAGATTTTTTGATGATGGCCATTCTGACTGGTGTAAGATGATATCTCATTGTAGTTTTGATTTGCATTTCTCTAATGATTAATGATGTTGAGCATTCTTTCATGTGTATGTTGGCAATCTGTATGTCTTCTTTGGAGAAATGTCTGTTTAGGTCTTCTGCCCACTTTTGGATTGGGTTGTTTGTTTTTTTGTTATTGAGCTGCATGAGCTGCTTAAAAATTTTGGAGATTAATCCTTTGCCAGTTGCTTCATTTGCAAATATTTTTGCCAATTCTGAGGGCTGTCTTTTGGTCTTGTTTATGGTTTCCTTTGCTGTGCAAAAGCTTTGAAGTTTCTTAGATCCCATTTGTTTATTTTTGTTTTTATTTCCATTTCTCTAGGAGGTGGGTCAAAAAGGATCTTCCTGTGATTTATGTCATAGAGTGTTCTGCCTATGTTTTCCTCTAAGAGTTTGATAGTTTCTGGCCTTACATTTAGATCTTTAATCCATTTTGAGCTTATTTTTGTGTATGGTGTTAGGGAGTGTTCTAATCTCATTCTTTTACATGTACCTGTACAGTTTTCCCAGTACCACTTATTGAAGAGGCTGTCCTTTCTCCACTGTACATTCCTGCCTCATTTATCAAAGATAAGGTGACCATATTTGCGTGGGCTTATCTCTAGGCTTTCTATCCTGTTCCATTGATCTATATTTCTGTTTTTGTGCCAGTACCATACTCTCTTGATTACTGTACCTTTGTAGTATAGTCTGAAGTCAGGGAGCCTGATTCTTCCAGCTCCGTTTTTTGTTCTCAAGATTGCTTTGGCTATTTGGGGTCTTTTGTGTATCCATACAAATTGTGAAATTTTTTGTTCTAGTTCTGTGAAAAATGCCAGTGGCAGTTTGAGAGGAATTGCATTAAATCTGTAGATTGCTTTGGGTAGTAGAGTCATTTTCACAATGTTGATTCTTCCAATCCAAGAGCATGGTATATCTCTGCATCTATTTGTATCATCTTTAATTTCTTTCATCAGTGTCTTATAATTTTCTGCATACAGGTCTTTTGTCTCCTTAGGTAGGTTTATTTCTAGATATTTTATTCTTTTTGTTGCAATGGTAAATGGGAGTGTTTTCTTGATTTCACTTTCAGATTTTTCATCATTAGTGTATAGGAATGCTAGAGATTTCTGTGCATTAATTTTCTATCCTGCTACTTTACCATATTCATTGATTAGCTCTAGTAGTTTTCTGGTAGCATCTGTAGGATTCTCTATGTATGGTATCATGTCATCTGCAAACAGTTACAGCTTTACTTCTTTTCTGATTTGGATTCCTTTTATTTCCTTTTCTTCTCTTATTGCTGTGGCTAAAACTATGTTGAATAAGAGTGGTGAGAGTGGGCAACCTTGTCTTGTTCCTGATCTTAGTGGAAATGCTTTCAGGTTTTCACCATTGAGGGTGATGTTGGCTGTGGGTTTGTCATATGTGGCCTTTATTATGTTGAGGAAAGTGCCCTCTATGCCTACTTTCTGGAGAGTTTTTATCATAAATTGGGGTTGAATGTTGTCAAAAGCTTTGTCTGCATCTACTGAGATGATCATATGGTTTTTCTCCTTCAGTTTGTTAATATGGTATATCACGTTGATTGATTTGCGTCTATTGAAGAATCCTTGCATTCCTGGAATAAACCCCACTTGATCATGGTGTATGATCCTTTTACTGTGCTATTGGATTCTGTTTGCTAGTATTTTGTTGAGGATTTTTGCATCTATGTTCATCAGTGATATTGGCCTATAGTTCTCTTTCTTTGTGACATCCTTGTCTGGTTTTGGTGTCAGAGTGATGGTGGCCTTGTAGAATGAGTTTGGGGGTGTTCCTCCCTCTGCTATATTTTGGAAGAGTTTGAGAAGGATAGGTGTTAGCTCTTCTCTAAATGTTTGATAGAATTCGCCTGTGAAGCCATCTGGTCCTGGGCTTTTGTTTGTTGGAAGATTTTAAATCACAGTTTCAATTTCAGTGCTTGTGATTGGTCTGTTCATATTTTCTATTTCTTCCTGATTCAGCCTTGGCAGGTTGTGCATATCTAAGAATTTGTCCATTTCTTCCAGGTTGTCCATTTTATTGGCCTAGAGTTGCTTGTAGTCATCTCTCATGATCCTTTGTATTTCTGCAGTGCCAGTTGTTACTTCTTCTCTTTCATTTGTAATTCTATTGATTTGAATCTTCTCCCTTTTTTTCTTGATGAATCTGGCTAATGGTTTATCAATTTTTTTTATCTTCTCAAAGAACCAGCTTTTACTTTTATTGATCTTTGCTATCATTTCCCTTATTTCTTTTTCATTTATTTCTGATCTGATCTTTATGATTTCTTTCCTTCTGCCAACTTTGGGGATTTTTTGTTCTTCTTTCTATAATTTCTTTAGGTGCAAGGTTAGGTCGTTTATTCAAGGTGTTTCCTGTTTCTTAAGGTAGGATTGTATTGCTATAAACTTCCCTCTTAGCAATGCTTTTTCTGCATCCCATAGGTTTTGGGTCATTGTGTCTCCACTGTCATTTGTTTCTAGGTATTTTTTGATTTCCTCTATGATTTCTTCAGTAATCACTTCGTTATTAAGTAGTGTATTGTTTAGCCTCCATGTGTTTGATTTTTTAACAGATCTTTTCCTATAATTGATATCTAGTCTTATAGCATTGTGGTCAGAAAAGATACTTGATACAATTTCAGTTTTCTTAAATTTACCAAGGTTTGATTTGTGACCCAAGGTATGATCTATCCTGGAGAATGTTCCATGAGCACTTAAGAAAAATGTGTATTCTGTTGTTTTTGGGTGGAATGTCCTATAAACATCAATGTTTAATGTATCATTTAAAGTTTGTGTTTCCTTATTTATTTTCATTTTGGATGATCTGTCCATTGGTGAAAGTGGGGTGTTAAAGTCCCCTACTATGAATGTGTTACTGTCGATTTCCCCTTTTATGGCTGTTAGTATTTGCCTTATGTATTGAGGTGCTCCTATGTTGGGTGCATAAATATTTACAATTGTTATATCTTCTTCTTGGATTGATCCCTTGATCATTATGTCATGTCCTTCTTTGTCTCTTCTAATAGTCTTTATTTTAAAGTCTATTTTGTCTGATAAGAGAATTGCTACTCTGGCTTTCTTTCAGTTTCCATTTGCATGGAATATTTTTTCCATCCCCTTACTTTCAGTCTGTATGTGTCTCTAGGTCTGAAGTGAGTCTTTTGTAGACAGCACATATATGGGTCTTATTTTTGTATCCATTCAGCCAGTCTGTGTCTTTTGGTGGGAGCATTTAATCCATTTACATTTAAGGTAATTATCGATATGTATGTTCCTATTCCCATTTTCTTAATTGTTTTGGGTTTGTTACTGTAGGTCTTTCCCTTCTCTTGTGTTTCTTGCCTAGAGAAGTTCCTTTAACATTTGTTGTAAAGCTGGTTTGGTGGTGCTGAACTCTCAGCTTTTGCCTATCTGTAAAGGTTTCAATTTCTCCATCAAATCTGAATGAGATCCTTGCTGGGTAGAGTAATCTTGGTTGCAGGTTTTTCTCCTTCATCACTTTCAGTATGTCCTGCCACTCCCTTCTGGCTTGTAGAGTTTCTGCTGAGAGATCAGCTGTTAACCTTATGGGGATTCCCTTGTGTGTTATTTGTTGTTTTTCCCTTGCTGCTTTTAATATGCTTTCTTTGTTTTGATTAATATGTGTCTTGGTGTGTTTCTTCTTGGATTTATCCTGTATGGGACTCTCTGTGCTTCCTGGACTTGATTAGCTATTTCCTTTCCCATGTTAGGGAAGTTTTCAACTATAATTTCTTCAAACTATAATCTCTTCAAATATTTTCTCAGTCCCTTTCTTTTTCTCTTCTTCTTCTGGAACCCCTATAATTCGAATGTCAGTGCGTTTAATGTTGTCCCAGGGATCTCTGAGACTGCCCTCAGTTCTTTTCATTCTTTTTTCTTTATTCTGCTCTGCAGTAGTTATTTCCACTATTTTATCTTCCAGATCACTTATCCATTCTTCTGCCTCAGTTATTCTGCTATTGATCCCATCTAGAGTATTTTTAATTTCATTTATTGTGTTGTTCGTTGTTGTTTGTTTAACCTTTAGTTCTTCTAGGTCTTTGTTAAATGTTTCTTGCATTTTGTCTATTCTATTTCCAAGATTTTGGATCATCTTTACTATCATTATTCTGAATTCTTTTTCGGGTAGACTGCCTATTTCCTCTTCATTTGTTAGGTCTGGTGGGTTTTTATCTTGCTCCTTCATCTGCTGTGTGTTTTTCTGTCTTTTCATTTTGCTTATCTTACTGTGTTTGGGGTCTCCTTTTTGCAGGCTGCAGGTTCGTATTTCCCGTTGTTTTTGGTGTCTGTCCCGAGTGGCTAAAGTTGGTTCAGTGGGTTGTGTAGGCTTCCTGGTGGAGGGGACTAGTGCCTGTGTTCTAGTGGATGAGGCTGGATCTTGTCTTTCTCATGGGCAGGTGCACGTCTGGTGGTGTGTTCTGGGGTGTCTGTGGCCTTATTATGATTTTAAGCAGCCTTTCTGCTAATGGGTGCAGTTGTGTTCCTGTCTTGCTAGTTGTTTGGCATAGGTTGTCCAGCACTGTAGCTTGCTGGTCGTTGAGTGAAGCTGGGTGCTGGTGTTGAGATGGATATCTCTGGGAGATTTTCGCCATTTGATATTATGTGGAGCTGGGAGGTCTCTTGTCGACCAGTGTCCTGTAGCTGGCTCTCCCACCTCAGAGGCACAGCACTGACTCCTGGCTGCAGCACCAAGAGCCCTTCATCCACGCGCGGCTCAGAATAAAAGGGAGAAAAAGTAGAAAGATAGGAAGAAAGAAAGAGGATAAAATAAAATAAAGTAAGATAAAATAAAGTTATCAAAATAAAAAATAATTATTAAGAAAAAATACTATAAAGAAAAACAGAACCCTAGGACAAATGGTGAAAGCAAAGCTATACAGACAAAATCTCACACAGAAGCATACACATACACACTCACAAAAAGAGGAAAAGGGGAAAAAATAATAAATCTTGCTCTCAAAGTCCACCTCCTCAATTTGGGATGATTCGTTGTCTATTCATGTTTTCCACAGATGCAGGTTGATTGTGGAGCTTTAATCCACTGCTTCTGAGGCTGCTGGGAGAGATTTCCCTTTCTCTTCTTTGTTCGCACAGCTCCCGGGGCTCAGCTTTGGATTTTGCCCCGCCTCTGCGTGTAGGTCGGCGGAGGGTGTCTGTTCTTTGCTCAGACAGGACGGAGTTAAAGGAACAGCTGATTCGGGGGCTCTGGCTCACTCAGGCCGGGAGGAGGGAGGGGTACGGAGTGCTAGGTGAGCCTGCGGTGGCAGAGGCCAACATGACGTTGCATCAGCCTGAGGCCCACCGTGCGTTCTCCCGGGGAAGTTGTTCCTGGATCACGGGACTCTGGCGGTGGCGGGCTGCACAGGCTTCCTGGAACAGAGGTGTGGATAGTGACCTATGCTCGCACACAGGCTTCTTGGTGGCGGCAGCAGCAGCCTTAGCATCTCATGCCCGTCTCTGGGGTCCACGCTGTTAGCTACGGCTTGTGCCCGTCTCTGGAGCTCCTTTAAGCAGCACTCTTAATCCCCTCTCCTCGTGCACCAGGAAACAAAGAGGGAAGAAAAAGTCTCTTGCCTCTTCAGCAGGTCCAGACTTTTCCCCGGACTCCCTCCCAGCTAGCCGTGGCGCACTAACCCCCTGCAGGCTGTGCTCACGCTGCCAACCCCAGTCCTCTCCCTGCGCTCCGACTGAAGCCCAAGCCTCAGCTCCCAGCCCCGCCCGCCCTGGCGGGTGAGCAGACAAGCCTCTCGGGCTGGTGAGTGCTGGTCGGCACCGATCCTCTGTGCAGGAATCTCTCTGCTTTGCCCTCCACACCCCTGTTGCTGTGTTCTCCTCTGTGGCTCTGAAGCTTCCCCACCTCCGCCACCTGCAGTCTCCGCCCGCGAAGGGGCTTCCTAGTGTGTGGAAACCTTTCCTCCTTCACAGCTCCCTCCCACTGGTGCAGGTCCCATCCCTATCCTTTTGTCTCTGTTAATTCTTTCTTCTTTTGCCCTACCCAGGTACGTGGGGAGTTTCTTGCCTTTTGGGAGGTCTGAGGTCTTCTGCCAGCGTTCATTAGTTGTTCTGTAGGAGTTGTTCCATGTATAGATGTATTTCCGGTGTATCTGTGGGGAGGAAGGTGATCTCCACGTCTTACTCTTCTGCCATCTTCCCCCTCCCTATTTTACTCTTTTAATGAGATTAGTAAATAAGTTTAAAGTTCAATATGTGCCTTACATTATTTTTTTTGTTGAGCAGTGTTGGTCTATAGCCTAAAACTCCTCTATTAGCTCAGGTTCTTATGGTTTTTATTCTCTTTATGGTTTCTGCTAACACTTGCATATGGTGACTTATTTCCTCAAAGGTTTTATAATTTTGTTTTTTTGTGTTCTGAGCATGTTTTCCTGCCAGGTGTATTCAAATGTGTTACCCCTCTTATGTTAATTGTTCAGCTGGGGATACTCCAGCCAAGTGTAATAGGTATAAATTTTAATCTTTATCCTTGTGATGACAGGATGGTGAATACAAACACTCACATGAGGCATTTATCTACACCTATGTCTCAGGTCAGGCAAATAAGTTATCTTTCAGACAACCTTTTCTGTTGGGCACATTTTCTTAATCCAGGCTTTCATCAAGTAGTTCTTCATGGGTCCCAACTTTATTCAGAGTTCTCTGTTCAGACACAAATCTATCCTAAACCTAATGCTTCGTTTCCCGGCTCTACATGGTCATTGAAACAAAAGCCTCTTCTTTACCAACATGAGTGAGTGCCTCCAGAGCAAGAGAATCAACAGTAGTTTACTTTTCTTTTTTTTTTTTAACCAGCTTTTTCTTTGTGTTTGGCCCCTAGGGATTTACCTTTCTTTATTTCATGCTCATATTCACTTACAAAAATATTTTACAATTTATCCAGCATTTAAGTGCTTTCTATTGGAATGAATTTTACATAATCTTAGGCTGCCACATTACTAGATACAAAAGCTCTTGTGTATTCTGTATTTATTTTGATGCAATATATCTGTCTAGTGTTGATAGAGGTGTATTTTAAACTGCCCATATTGCTTTTTGTGATATGATTATATGATTATCCATCTAAAATGATTATGCTATATATTTGACGGTTCTGTTTCTGGTGCAGTAAGTTTATTTCTCATACTTTCATCATAAATTGTGCTTTTTATCATTCTTTTTATTTTCTAACCTTAAGTTCTACCATGTTTCATATTATCTTGTCAGTCATTCCTTATTTTGTATATTTTTGCCTGAAATCTATTTGCCCATCTCTTTATTTTGAAATGTTCTACATTTCTTGGCTTAAATATGTTTCTTATAAACTATGGTCCGGTTTGTATACTTTTTGTGCAACAGACAACTTGAAGCCCATCCCTGGCTGAGGCCCTGAATCATTTTGAATGCAAAAGAAGAACTATTTAGTTAAGGAGATGCAACTTTTGATGTCTCATTAAAAACTTATAAGAACTAGGATAATAAAGGAGAGTTGAAATTACATGTAACATTCAAGGAATATGATGGCTAAAGGAACAATGCATCCTCATTGTTTATCTTAAACTAAAAAATAGCCCATCATTTCTTTCAAGCTGATAACAAATACCACTTCCATCATTAGGACAAAAAGTCAGAGAGATATTCTTACGGGCCCATTATCAATTATCTTGGATCAACTGTTTGTTTACTTGAAGAACTATTGAGTGAATATAGGATGCTCTGTTCTACAGATAAAAACTAAAGGAAAAATGCTATCCTTTCCTCCAATTTGGTGCCTGAAGTTATCATATAAACTTAGTTTCTTTTCTCTTTTAGAAACCTTTAGAAGTGTTGTCAGTTTCAGCCTTAATCTAATTTCAAATTTTCTTTTAGGTTCTGCTGACTATTTTTTGTTTCTCACTTTGTTCTTGTCTCGTTCCCTCCACCCAGTGTTCTGATTGGGTGCTTTCTTTTTTTTTTTTAATAAATGTATTTATTTTATTTATTTATTTTTGGCTGTGTTCGGTCTTCGTTGCTGCATACGGGCTTTCTCTAACTGTGGCAAGTGGGGGCTACTCTTCTCTGTGGTGTGCAGGCTTCACATTGCGGCGGCTTCTCTTGTTGCGGAGCACAGGCTCTAGGCACACAGGCTCAGTAGTTGAGGCTATGGGCTCTAGAGCACAGGCTCAGAAGTTGTGGTGCATGGGCTTAGTTGCTCCGCAGCCTGGGGGATCTTCCCGGACTAGGGCTCAAACCTGTGTCCCCTGCAATGGCAGGCGGATTCTCAACCACTGCGCCACCAGGGAAACCTGGGTGCTTTCTTGATTAGGAGTTGTTATCATCTTGATCTAATGTCTGCCAAAATTTACCTAATAACTTTGGGATAGTCTCTTTGATATCCAAGCGCTGTGCCCTACACCTTAGACATCTTCCTCTTCTTTTCTGCATTCTACCACTCCCTTCTCCTGGAGTAAATATGGAAGATTCAAGAAGGGAAGATTACACATACTAAGTAGGGTCCAAGCTAAACAGATTCTTCTACTTAGCTTTGGACAAACATTGTTGCCATAAGAATTTCCATGGGGTACAATTATGTGCTCCATCGCCAACATCCACCACTGCCATACTAAGGTCTATCTTTGTTTAAACATTTCACACAAAATGTCATGTAAGCTACATGGAAATATATAGAGATATTTACCAGTATTAGAATATTGTGAATTTTTCATCTAAAAATGAAAACATATATCAAAACATTAAATCCAAATTAGTTCTATTTTATAGCACTAAGACATACCTGGGATTAATTTGAGACAAAATTGTGAGAAAGGAAGGATGTTAAAATTTAGCACTATCCACCCAAAGGCTCAGTCACTCATAACTACACCTTTTCCCCAGGAGTTGTTGCTATCCTGCCTTTTATTTGAGTAAATAATGCCAGGTTGGGTTTCTTTTTCCAGTGAATAGAAATGTATCAAATTTTCTTGTTTCCACACTGAAAATAATCTTTTCTACATAAGAGTCTCTCAGGGTTATAGACAGACTTTTAAAGGCATAAATTAATGCATTTCATTCATTAATAATCCCCAAGCACCAAGAACAGTGCCTGAGATATGAGGCAGTCAATAAAATTTTAAATTAGTAGAGATGAATATTTTTATGTAGCCTCTTTTATGACTAAAGGGAAATGGTTTCCAGGACAGCTGGCCTGCATAGCACTAAAGTCTGTGGTAAAAGGATATTTTTCTCTGAGCAATAACTTCCCTATATGGACGTTTATATGTATCCTTGGGTAAGCATGATTCCCCCTAGAATAAGTATCGTGTTCTGTTCAATTAAGTATTATATTCTATTCACCTATTTAGCCCCTAAATCTAACTCTATGCCTGGCAATTAGATACATAATAGATAAGTGATTACATCAATTAATGTATAATAAAGACAATGTTTAAATCAGGTAGTGCTTGCAGTATGAATAACCCAGGGTAATGCCTGCTTAATAAAAAAAATGTGGGTCTCATTTGAATGATTTTAAGGAAGGAGTCAAAATTTGGCAACGTAACTACTGAACATCCAAAGATGGGTCCTTGTTTGAGAAAGTGTATTAATAAGCAAGGGCTAAGTATAGACCAGGCCTTCCACCATGGGGTGAGACCTGTAAGGAGGGAGCAAACAGGTGTTTAGGATGTGGCTGAAGGACTGGCAAGAATAATGGCAGAAGCATTAGAAAGACGGGGAGACCAAAACCATCTTCCTTCTTTCCTACCTTCCTGCCTTTTTTCCCTCTCATCTGACATTTATAGAGTTTCTAAAAGAAGCCTGGCACCATATTTGATTTTAAAGAGAGAGAGATTAATATGACTTAATCCTTCCCCTCAAAGAAGTCCCTGCTAGGAATGTTTGACTGGTAACCTCAAAGGAATCAGTTTATTACTAATATACAATATTCAGATTTTTATGTCATGTCTTAAACTGTGTGTTTTGGAGATGATAATATAAACAATTCATCCTGAGCTAATGAAAACATTTGGTAATGTGAAGAGGAAGGGCCCCTATGAGTCTTCATGTGATTGTTGTGTCATGGGGACAGAGGCGGTGTTGTGTTTACCTAGAGCCTTTTAAAACTACTTTGTGTGGATGTCAATGTACTTTTAAGTAGTTGTATGACAACTTTGGAGCAGAAGTCTTAAGGATATGCTATGTAGTCTTCAACAATTAACTTGGCCACTTTAATATAAAGATTTGGCTAAATTATCTAGTAGGTAAAATTCTGTAATTCTA
This sequence comes from Lipotes vexillifer, assembly GCF_000442215.2. NCBI lineage: Eukaryota > Metazoa > Chordata > Mammalia > Artiodactyla > Lipotidae > Lipotes > Lipotes vexillifer. The sequence continues at coordinate 2,331,189 of NW_006794161.1, read as the reverse complement.
CATTTGGGAAATTATTGGGACATAATTCATTTTGTATGAGGGTCTGAAAGTATGAAATGCACAATAATTCCATTACTGTAAAGCCTTAACATTTTGTTCTTTATCTCTTATAACAGTTTTTAAGTATCTGTTGGTACTCTGTGGGAAATTGTCTCTGTGTAGTTTCTGGCATAGATCAAGAGGTTCCTTATTGAAAATAGAAGGAAAAATATTTGAACAGAAACTCAGAAGGGATGTAAGGAAGTATTTTCTCCCTACTACTGACACAATATGGTTACAAACTACCATCCCTTAGCAGTGCGCAAGCTTACCCAGGATGGAGGATCCTGGCTGTGGAGGCTTATGCGTGTAGGAGTTAGCAAGCTATGATTATCAAGTCAGAAAGATATCTTTTGGAATGGGAAAGTCCTCACACTTGTCTATGGATGAAAAGTGTTTACCTGACTCCCATCCTCTTCTCAGAGACAGATATTCAACCTTTACCTTCTGAGGCAGTTCGAGGGAAAGTTTCTCTAAGCACAAAACACTTTGATTAATATAGGAAATAAATTTCAGCTTCCAGGGGGAAGCCAATATCAATGCTATTTATCTTCACATATTTATCATTCAGGTATTAAAAATAATATTTTCCTACTAACAATCTGATTTCTGAATTTACCATATTTCCCACTTATATTGTTTTACAAGCTCAGTGAAACTTGGATATTTAGTTAGGACAGAGAAAATAGTAACTTTTAAGAGACTGAAAAATCAAGTTAGAATTGAATTTGACTAAACTTTATAAGAAAAGTAATGAAACAAATTAAAACTGAGTGTCCATGATATACTAAACACTGTTTTATATATATAATCCCATTGAATTAGATTTATCTTTTTTCCTTTTCTGCACATGGAATCTTAAGAGTTGGATTGATATGATTAATCATAATCCTATGCTAGTGACACATAATCATCTAACTACAGCCTTATTATTTTTTGCCTCATTTATCCCTTTTCCCCACTCCTTCCTCTCCTCAACCCATAGGCACTCGCTATCTTGTATTTGATGTGCTCTTCCAATACTATACTTGTCCTTTAAATATAGAATTTTTGTGTGTTTATGCTTTTTTGAAAGTACATAAATAATTTTACACTCAATCACTTTCTCCAATCAGTGTGTTCTTGAGGTGCATACATGTAAAAGATCGAATATTGTCTACATTTTCCACTTACTATTATATGATAGCTTGTATATCCATTTATTTTCCAGTGTATATGAAGGTTAGTTTGAAATTCTTTGATTTATAAACAGTTCTTCAGTGAATTTTCTACTATCAGCAGTTGCATTCTTTTCTTTGCATAGGTGGAAACATTTTTGTAAAGCATATACCTAGAAGAGAATGGTTGGGTCATAAATTACACACTGTTTTAATATTTTATTGCAAAACTTCTCTCCAAATTATCTGTACTAATTAATATCTCAGAGCCCCTTTCAAAAAATTCATATTTATATAAATTCTTACCCAACTTTTATATCTGAATTTTTAGTGTTTAGAAATCTGATGGGTTGAGAATTTTATTTCAGCTTGTTTTTATTTTTGTCAGATTGGGCATCACTTCATATATTCATTGACCTTTTTTTTTTTTTCTTTTTTGGTATGCGGGCCTCTGACTGTTGTGGCCTCTCCCGTTGCGGGGCACAGGCTCCGGACACGCAGGCTCAGCGGCCATGGCTCACGGGCCCAGCTGCTCCACGGCATGTGGGATCTTCCCGGACCAGGGCACGAACCCATGTCCCCTGCATCGGCAGGCGGACTCTCAACCACTGCACCACCAGGGAAGCCCTCATTGACCTTTTGAGTATATTTTTTGATTAATGTTCTGTTCATATCATTGGCTAATATTTAAAAATATCTTTTTAGCACTGATCTGTGGATTTTCTTAATATAGTTTCATGATATCCCTTTGCTATGTATTCCATAAATAGTTTCCTAATGCATTGCTTAACTTTTAACATAGCATTATATTTTTTCTAATTTAATCAAACCTGGACTTTTTCTTATGTGGTTGATGTGATCCTTCATTTTAATTTTAATTTTAATTTATTTTTTCCTTCATTTTTATTTTTGTTAAATCTCTGCCACCTCTAAGATCATAAAGATCTCCTTCTATGTTTTCCTCTAATAGTTTTAAAGTACTCACAAAGTTGTGTCGTAAGGATCACAGTAGAGCTATGTGACAGATGTATGCCCTAAACATCACTGCCTCTAGAATCCCATATATCTACAAGCAAATAAAAATAAGTAAAATTTCTGAATGTAATTACACACTCCAAAATCATAAAGGTTGATCTTACACCTAAAAGATTAGCAAATCTAATTCATTCTCATAACTATTAATCCAACATATAAAACTAGACAATCGGGGCTTCCCTGGTGGCGCAGTGGTTGAGAGTCCGCCTGCCGATGCAGGGGACAGGGGTTCGTGCCCCGGTCCGGGAAGATCCCGTATGCCGTGGAGTGGCTGGGCCCGTGAGCCATGGCCGCTGAGCCTGCGCGTCCGGAGCCTGTGCTCCGCAACAGGAGAGGCCACAACAGTGAGAGGCCCGCGTACCGCAAAAAACAAAAAACAAACAAACAAAAAGCCCCCCCAAAACTAGAGAAGCATTGTTTTTTGGAAAGGTTCTGAATGTTTTCATCCAGAAATAAAGGGCCAGCAAGTCTTTATAATCAGTACACCTATTTGACTAGGCATTTTAAGAAATAAGCATTTTCCCAATAAGTGTGCATAAACATTCTTAAAATTGTGTTTTAAGAAAAAAAAGCATAAAATTCTATCTGAACTAAATTAAATACATTTTTAAAAATTTACCAGAATACGTTTATTCATAAAATAACATTTGATGACACTTTAGTGTCATACAAAAGTTATGACAAAAAAAGAAAAAAGCATAAAATTCTATCTGAACTAAATTAAATACATTTTAAAAAATTTACCAGAATACATTTATTCATAAAATAACACTTGTATGACACTTTAGTTTATGAAATACTTTGATGTCATTTCACATAATTATCTCAACAAACCCAAGATAAAGTATTCTTTTTCTTAATTTACACATGAGAAAAATAATTTTCTGAGAGGTAATATTAACTTGTTCAAAGTCACATAATTAGTAAAAAGTGAGGGAGAAGTACTGAACTTAAACTAGTAACAATTGCTTGTTTTCTTCCTATTCCATCATGTTAAACGTTTTAAGCACAGGCTGGAAGAAATGGTGCAATTTTAAGTGTTAAAGTAAACAAAACAAAGATCTGCTAATCTCAGAATTTATAGAATGTGATTATAAAATATCCAAACAGGGAGTATAATTATTAAGTTCTACTTCGATTACAGTCATTATATAAGAAAGATTAAGAGAAAAGTATTTTTTGATGCAATTTAATAATGAGTTGGAAAGCAGGAGAATGATATTTTTGTCCTGGCTGTACAAAAGTGTGGATGTGATTAGACTTTATATATACAGATGCTGAGTTTTGGGTAATAGACTTTTTCAATTTATTCTTGAATATATATATAAAGAAACTGAGAAATATTCAGACATATTTAACTTTTAAGGAGAGAAAAATGCCAGTTATGGCCATCTTTCTTTTCTTTTTTTTTTAAATGTATTTATTTATGGCTGCGTTGGGCCTTTCCTGCTGCACGTGGGCTTTCTCTAGTTGCGGCAAGCGGGGGCTCGTCTTCATTGAGGTGCGTGGGCTTCTCATTGCAGTGGCTTCTGTTGTTGCGGAGCACAGGCTCTAGGCACGTGAGCTCAGTAGTTGTGGCTCGTGGGCTCTAGAGGGAGCATGGGCTCTACGTGCACAGGCTCAGTAGTTGTGGCACATGGGCTTAGTTGCTCCGTGACATGTGGGATCTTCCCAGGACAGGGCTCGAACCCGTGTCCCCTGCACTGGCAGGTGGATTCTTAACCGCTGCGCCACTAGGGAAGCCCACGTCTATCTTTCTTAGTGTAACTAGCAGGAGGCAAATAACAGGCTGGAATAGTAAAATTGAGACAACATGGTATGTCTTAAATTGCACTACTGTCTGATGCTTACCTTGCTTGTTATTGCTTATTTATTCATTCATGAGGAGCCAAATACTTGAATGAGTGTTTTCTTTGGCGAGTGGATATCAGGTGAAGTCCTCTTTTCTTTAAGTGAATTAACTCAACATTCTGTAACCAAAATAATATTTAGGTATTAGTTGGTGATTTAATCGAATACCCGAATAACAAGGATTTTCCAAACTTCACTCATTCAGATTATCACCTTCTTGGTATTTGCTGACTACTATTTTTACTATTATTTACTTATCATTTTCTTACATACATTACAATGAAGATGCCAATTAATTTTTAATGTGTCTGTGCATGCCCTACCTAACGTCATTTTACTTGCAATCATGGGGACACAAACCACATTTTGGGAAACACTATAATTATGTTTTAAAAAAAGAAAAAGAAAGACAAGTTCTTGGTTGAAATATTACATGTTTCTTTTACATTCAGCCATTACTCACAGACAAATTATCGCCATGGTAGCAGCAAGACTTTGACAGAGTTGCTATAGCTAGTCTTTCAATATTCAGTAACCGTATTTAATAATGAAAACAAGACGGATTATCCCTTGTTACATGTGACAGGCATGATGAAATAAGAATTATCACAGCTATTTACTACTTTTAAAAGAAGAAATGTAATAGGAAATGAAACTGCTCAATGCAATACTTTAGAAACATTGATCAACAGCACCTCATAAAAGTGTCCATTGGAAATGCCTGAAATAATTCTTCTGAAATGCATTTACTTTAATGTTATTTGTAGGATATAAAACTTTTACCCTTTTACTATGTGCAAAATTTCCCAGTATTTTATTAAAAGTGATTCCATAATCTACTGGGCTTGGCATGGAAATAATTTTATCCTGCTTTTCTGACGTTGGCTCACTTAATCAATGTGAGAGTGAGAAAAGGGCTAGTTAATAACCCAGTTTGTGACATCTTGTTAAATAATGAGGCATCATGATCTAACTTTCATAGGAAACACGGACAGTGACCTTACTGAAAGTATGGTGAATAATAAAAGTAATATTCAGCAAATTTCTATATTTTGACAAAGGAAGCCAAAAGCAACTGAAAAGATTAAAAATATATGAGAGGCTTCCCTGGTGGTGCAGTGGTTGAGAGTCCGCCTGCCGATGCAGGGGACACGGGTTCGTGCCCCGGTCCGGGAAGATCCCACATGCTGCAGAGTGGCTGGGCTCGTGAGCCATGGCCGCTGAGCCTGCGCTTCCGGAGCCTGTGCTCCGCAACGGGAGAGGCCACAGTGGTGAGAGGCCCGCATACCGCAAAAAAAAAAAATAATAATAAATAAATAAATAAATATATATATATATATATATATATATATGAGCATATAACTTGTTAAAAATGTGGCTAAAACCTATATGTGTACATTTTTAAGCATTAATTTCTATGCATTTATTCATTCAACAAAAATTAACTGGACACTTAGTATATGTTAGACAGTTTTCTAGATTCTGGGGTTAGAGCAGTGAACAAGAGATCAGAAAAAAAAACTCACTCTTGCGAGGATTACATTCTATTGCATGGAAACATACAATAAAATAACTAAGTAAATAAAAATAAAGCAGGGTAAAAGTTAGGGATACAGGGAAGAAGTAAGCATTGTGATTTTTAAAAGGGTGATCAGGGAATCCTCACTAAGATGACCACATTGAGCGAAAATTTTAAGGGAGTGAGGAGTGAGCCTTGAATATCTGGAGGAACAGCATTCCTGGAAATGGAAATAACACATGCAAATTTCTTGAGATAGGTGTGTACCAGGGGTATTTGAGCGACAGCCAAGAAATCTAGAAAAGCTGGAACAAAGCAGTAGGAAGAAAATAGGAGACAAAGATAGAACATTAAGGGAGAAAGATCACACAAACCTCTTAAAATACCATAAGGATTTTGCTTTTACTCTGATGAGACAGGAAGCCTGGAAAGTTTTGAGAAGAAGAGAGAAATAATCTGACACTGCTTTAAGAGTGTCACTCTGGTTGCTGTGTTTAGATGAATATCGGATAAGGGTGACAGAAGGAAGGCCAGTTAGAAGGCTATTTCAATAATCTAGGTGAGAAACCCTTTTGTTTGGACCAAGGTGCTAGGCAGTAAAGTAGTCAGAGTGTAAATATGTTCTGAAGGTAAAACCAAGAAGATTTGCTAATTAGTTGAATATAATGTAGAAAAACGAGAAAAGTTAAGTATGACTCCAAGGTTTTTGGCCTAAGAAACTAAAGTTCCCATTGACTGAAATGGCAAAGATTTTGGAAGAATCACGTTTGGTTGGAGGAAATGAATTCAGTTTTGGACATGCTAAATTTAAGATGTCTGTTGGATACCCAAGTAAGAATGTCCAGTCAGCAATTAGATGTAGGAATCTGTAGCTCTAGGGAAGGTGCTAGTTGAAGATATAAATTTAGTACTTGTCATATTTAAATGATATTCAAAGCCATAAACTTGGATAAGGTCATCAAAGGTCCAGATGTTCATAGATGTGAAAAGGAACCAGAAAATAACACTTAAAGAGACAACCAGTAAGGAAGAAAAGAAACCAGAAGGATGTGTTGTCCCGGAAGACACATTTTAAATGTATTTCAAGGAGGACGGAGTGAATAATTGGTCAAATTCTGCTGAAAAATAAGATGAAGGCTAAAAATCAACCATTGGATTTATTAATATGGAGAAGTTTTGAGGAGTGTTGAATTTGAAAGTGCAATTAGAGTAGATTTAAGATAGGATAAATCGAAAGGAAGTATAGTTAGCACATATAGGTAACCCGTTTAATGAGCTAACCTCTAAAAAAAGAGCAGAGGAATGGGGTGGTAGCTGGAGGGAGATGGGAAGGTAAGAAAAGTTTGTTTGTTTATCTGTTTGGTTTTTAATGGGAGGAATAGTAGCGTATTTGTATGTGAGTGAGTAGAAGGGAAGCAGGGATAATGCAATTGAATTTTAGTAATAGAAGGAAAGGGAGGATTTTGTTACAAATGCTGGTAGGTGAGTAAATGTGGTATGAGAACTTAAGGGATTTCTCTTCTGGTTGCTTCAAATTTCTCAGTGAAATTCAAGAGTAATCAGTTGAGAAGGGGATGTTTGAACAATGAAGAGAGATGAGAAGTTTGGAAAGAGGAACGTGGGAGAGTGAATGAATTGAGGCAATAGAGAATATACTCCAGGCAGCAATGAGAGCCAACTTAAAGATTTCAGTGAGAAATTTAAAGGGAGACTGCTTCTCACGAGTGTGTTTCTTCAGCCATGTTCAGTTGCAAGGGTGTAGGTACCGAGGAGGGGAGAATTAGGTTTGACAGCGCTTATTGGTTTTCCAAGCAAATGTGATGACAGAGGTTTCCATAGAATTGGAAAACAACTACCACAGTATAAATCCTTGGATGTTTTCTTAATCTTCCTCCAGGAAAGAAATTCACTTCTCATATTAGTCCTGTTAACATTCTCGTAATGGGGTCAGAAACCCTGACGGTGATGGAATCAGATCATAGGATGTAAGGTGTATTGAGAGTCTCAGTGGTGGGGACTCTGAATGAGCACTGAGAGGGCCACCTTATGGCCAAGATTGGAGGAGGACAGCCTGGCAGGAGATCCTGAAAGTAACCAGCTTATCATCAGAAACAAGTGCAGATGATAGGAAAGCTGAAAGTAGGTCGGAAAGAAAAGGCAATGCTGGAGAAATGATGCTAGGTAGCTACATTATTTTACTTATGCCCAGCCATACTTAAGACATGAAAAAGAAGTTCAGGTAGTAAGCTATTATATTTTGTGATACTTTGCTCAGAATGTCCTTTGGGTTAAAGAAGCTGTGAATCCATTATACTTCCTAGGAGAGACATGACTCTGTAGAGCAATACCTGAAATCAGGCACTTAATTGTGAAATTTCCCTAGTGTCATGGTCACAGTTTCTCAAGTCAGACCAGAATTATTAATTATTAATTAATCGGTGGATTGTTTTGCTGACAAGGTACCTTTTAAACTAAACCAAAAAAAACTGTATTTAAAAAATAAGATAATTAAAAACTACTGAAAGAGAGTCAAGAATAGGTTACATTCAGGACCAGCAACTCCTGACGACTGCTTCCAGAACTGATGGTTTCCAGGAAGGTTTAACTGTTGTAATGATGCTAGAATCGCTCTTTGACAACTCTCAATGTCAGCTATTCTGCTGAGATTTTAGGCTCAACTGGGCAACTATTTAAGCCTTTGCCTTGATGTATAAAAGTGAAATTCATTCATTTATTCATTCATTTATGAAATACATATTTATTGATTACTTACTAAGTAATCAACAACATGCTAGGCACTGGAAATATGAAGAAAAATAAAATACAGTTCTGTCCTTCAATGAGTTCACATTCTAGTGAGAAAACAAGCACATAAACAATCATTAAATTACATGGTGGGTGCAAAAATGAAGTCATAACTAATCTTTAAATGCATAGGACATTAAAGATCACAAATAGGACCACCGAATCCAGTCCAAGTGGTCCAAGCAATTTTCCTAGAGGATAATATACTGAAACTGAGCCTTAAAAAATGAATAGGCACTATTGCAACAGAGATGAGGGAGAGAGACACTTCCCTTACACAGACGTCATATGGAAGGAGTAAATATTTCCAGCAGTGGGCATGTTACCATTGACCTTTGCCACTGGTTGAGAGGTGCCTTAATTTCAAAACACTGAACACAGACCACAGTCAAAGTCATGCTTTTAGAACAAGAAGAAACCAAAAAAAATGGGAAGTGTAAGAATATATACATACATTTCAATGATTATTTTAGGCTTATTTTAGAATAAACTTCAGTATAGAAGTGACTTTGAGGTTATATGGCTGATGGCAATCTCAATTAAATAGCACTGAATTTATTTTCTGGTTTAAATGAGGTGTGTCTAATCTGTACTCCCATGTTCACTGCAATGTTATTCACAGTAGCCAAGGTACAGAAACAACCTAATGTCCATCAGCAGATGGGTGGATCAAGAAAATATGGTGTGTGTGGTGTGTGTGTTTGTGTGTGTGTGTGCATATCTACAGTAGAATATTATTCAGCCTTGAAAAAGAAGGAACTCCTGTCATTTGCAGCAACAGGGATGAACCTGGAGGGCATTATGCTAAGTGAAATAAGCCAGACAAGAAAAGAAAATTGCCACATGATCTCACTTACATGTGGAATCTTTTTTAAAATATTGAACTCATAGAAACAGAGAGTAGAAAAGTGGTTGGCAGGGGTTGGGGGTGGGGAAATACAGAGAGGTTGGTAAAAAGGTACAAACTTTCAGTTATGAGCAAAATCTGAGGACGTAATGTATGACATGATGACTATAGTTGATAACACTGTATTGTATGATTAAACTTTACTAAGATAGTAGAAGTTAAATGTTCTCACACACACACACAAAGAAAGGTAAACATGTGAGGTGACTCTTTGGGAGGAATCCTTCCACAGTATGTATGTATGTCAAATCCCCAAATTGTATCCTTTAGATACCTTACAATTTTATTTGTCAGTTATACCTCAATACAGCTGGAAAAAACTAAACTAAATGCAGACTATCTAGAAAACTCATACCCCAAATAATTTTAACCTTCCAAGAAAATTTTACACAGTAAAAAAAATTATGAAAGCTTATGTTATTGTTTGATCAATTCATTCAATGAGAAGATGTATTTTTTGAGAAGGTGTGTGTTTTACAAGCACACATTTTACCCTTCCCTTGTAGTGACTAGCCCTCTGGAATAAATGAGAGTAGTATGGCAGGATGCCCAGAGGCAAAATATAACAAGTACTTAAAAAAAAACACTAAAAAATAACCCTTCATCACCACTTCATCTCCTGCCACTGCCACTATACATTTCACATACGAACTTGGGTACATTATACCCCATAGAGTATACACTAAATATGTCACTGCAAACCTGTTCAGACCTTCACATACACACTCATGGTTCCTTCTGCTGAGTTATCTTCCCTTTCCACACCTTGGGTGACTCAGGATAAATTGTACTAAATCTTGGTTTCCGCTCTTGCATATGTGACAGTGTTTCTTTATAGTCACTAGTTTATACAAATGTTTTGGGGGTTGCAGTATTGAAGTTGTTAATTTATTAATTTGTTAATTGTTTTTATTAAAGTTGGCAATTCCAGTTGCATTTAACATATTCAAATAATTGTTCCTGCTTTAAAAGAAAAATTGAAATCTTAATGTACCTTAAAAACTTAACATCTATCAGAAATCATATTAAAGTGTGGTTTCTCCTTGGGGTGAGTGAGATCCTATGGAGCAGTGAGACCCTATTAAGAGGATATCTTCCTGGGAACATATAGGGAAATTAAATTTTTCCAAGATATAAAAAGATATAAGTGCCTGACTGGCTACAGAACAACAGCAAAAACTGGCGTTTATTCAACAGCTTCTTGGCTGGTAATAATAGGAATCTAATTCTGGAGGGCATGAGAACATGTAATGATGAAATAAAATGCCTAGTTATATTAATATCACAATTACTAGAACGAGACTAATTGAATCACTGTGAACAATTACTCCAAAGTATTGTACCAACTCATATTTTTTCACCTTTATTTTGTCTTTGTGGGTACTGTGAATTTTCTCCCACTAGATTATGGCTGGGAGACTCAGGCCCATTGGAAATCCTCAAAAGCCATTGGCTAAAACTAACCAGAATCCCGAGGACAAGGGAAAAGGCAGCCCATTGATGCAGGTCATTCATTGAGCCACAGCACAGAGCAGAAGGGGGAAGGGTGAAGAGTAGATATGGCCTCCCACAGAGAAGGCAGCAGGCACAGTGAGTGGTTTGTATGTGTGTGTGTGTGTGTATATATATATATATATTTATCTAGCATACATATGCATTATATATACACTACGATTTTTATATATTATTTACTAAGTTTATCTGGGGTGAGAAAGCTCTTGACTAATCATTTCTGAAATAATGTGTGGCTACGTTTGTAATTTTTCCTTTAAAATGAAAGGAAAGAATGAAATGAATGAAAGCTCTAAGTACATTTTATAGACTTAAGCTAATCTGTCTAGATGGTATCTTTTAAAATAATTATTTTGAACTTCCAATAAAATATTTAAGATGGAAAGATATATGTTGTCCAAGGTAAAATGAAAAGATATTGTTTTCCTGCTCTCTGCTTTGCATGGTTTTGCTTAAATAGAATTAACCTTCGAGTGTCGAATCTATCGGATATTCATTTTTTCCTCGTATTTCTGTTGTCCATTGTAACCAGAAAAAAGTTAAAATAGCAAGTGGTTAATTTCATACCTGGTTACACATAAGATGGTGTGAATTCTTCTTCTCTTCTTTCCTTCCTTTCTTTACTTCTTTCATTCTTTTCTCTTTCTTGCATGTGAAAAACTGAGTTTTCATTAAAGGGATCATAAAAAAACCTACTAAATGTTTTTTTAATATGAGTATGGAGTACATCTTAGTTCTTACACATATCAGCAAGAAGAAAACGTAAAAGGATCTGTCTTAAAAGTGCCTTTGATCAACTCACCAGATTACCAAGCTTTAAAACAACATTTAAGTTCTTTTTCCCCTTCCTCTATATAATTATAGATTAGATGCTTAATTTTGACTTCGTATAGTGTGACTGTATAGATTAAATGGTGTTTTGATATTTTAGCAGAATATATGAAATACTTATAGAAGTGCTAGTCTAAAAGACTATTGGTTTGTAGTGGTTTTTAAATTCTATCAGACTACATCCTGATCTTGTGTATTACTCTGTCCTTGCCTATTATTAGGGAAAAAAATGGCATAATATTATTTTTTGATAATAAGTAGAATAATTACTTGGGAAATGTGTGAAACAGAGCGGCTTTATGTAAATTCCATTTAAACACAAATGACATTTGACCGTGAACAAACATTCTTTTTTTTTTGGCCTCACTGCATGCGTCACGTGGGATCTTAGTTCCCAGACCAGGGATCGAACCATGCCCCCTTCAGTGGAAGCATAGTCTTAACCACTGGACCCCCGGGGAAGTCCCAAGTGTTCATTTTTGATCAAATAATTTAGCTACACAGTACCGTTTGCAACAAGCATCATAGAACATTATATTTTTTCCAGATAACCACTCTTTCTCTTTGTTTAATCCATATTTATGATCAGTTGTTAATGCAAGTTTCTAGATAGTGCATATTGATGAGACAGATGTAACACAGTAAATTTCTATATTATATAATTTTTTAAAGTACCATGTAGTCCAGTGGATTTTAAACTTGAAACTACTGTTGAGTTTTATTAATCCTTGAAAATTTTTAAAGGGAAAAATGAGTAAAATATAGCTACAGATGACACAAACATCTAGATGTTGCTTTCTGAATGTTAATAACTTATCAAACTTACTGAATAAAAATAAACATTATAATTATTTCCATTTTATATCTCTTCTTGGTTTGTCCCTTTGATTTAAGTGCTTGCTATCAGAAGGTAAGCAGTTATTTATATTCAAGATAATTAATAGACAAACTTTAATTTAATTTAATTATTAATTGATATTTTACAAACAGCCTACAGAGGTTTTATTGTTAAGCCATGACACAAATTGTAGACACCATATTAAGAGATTAATTTCATTAGTCTGTATTTTTGCTACATTGTCTCTTTGTCTCTTCTAGATGAGAAAAGTATCAATACTTCATTAAAACCAAGGGTTTTAATGACCTAAGTTGTAGTTTGATTTAATTGTATTCATTATAGTAATTGTACTGCATTTATTTAAATTTCAAATATATATACCCTTTAAGCAATTCCATTCTCAGAACTTAGTCAACAGAAGAAAAAAAATTGCCAGTATATAAAGATACAAGTGGATGATATTTATTACCATGTTGTTTGTATTAACAAAAAAATTTGAAAATAAGCTGAAAGTCTATCAATAAGGGAATGTGGCACAAATTATGGAGAAGGCATTGCTTAGTTGGGTCTTCTGAGATGCAGAAGGCAAAGATTTCATTAGGGGAAATGCTTATAGGAGGGAAAATCAGGAGGGAGCCAGATAAGGCTGAAAGAGCCATCAGGCTGCAAAGCAAGTCTGATCCCAGTAAGGAGAGGGCGAGAGAAGATTGGATGGAAGCATCGAGACTGCCATGCAATCTAAGGAAGGTTTGGCAAAGCCATCAGAGTTTTCAAGCCAAAGTCAGCCATCAGAGGAGCTCATGTCAACCAGGAACAAACTATCCCTGCCACGGTCAATCACTGGCTGAAAGCAGCTCCTGGGGGACGTGTCCTGTATGCAAACGCAGTGATGAATTTCAGGACAATTGTTAGGTCCCTTGGTCATTTACACTTGCTGTAGCTGATGGACTATAAGCCACATCCACATAGCCATGGCAGGCATCCCATGCTATGAACATGTAAAAAACAAGAAGGTATTGACTTGGAGTATGGATTTACTTGGAAGGATTTCTGTAATATATTGTTAAGTGAAAATAAATAGTGTTAAAGAGTAGTATTTAATGACTTCCTTAAAAGTTATATATGTAATATTTCCATAGCATCTCATACAGTAGAACCATATAATAACCCAGAACAATTAATAAGAATCTATTTTAATTAAAATGTAAGAGAAAGAAAGAGAACGAAAAAGAATTTCGATGTCTGATATCAGACAGCACAGATGAATAGTGACCCTGCCCTTATAGGTATGGCAGGGATACTGAGCTTTTTGCTAGTTTAGCTTTTCAGACCTTTCTAAGTTGATTTCTAACCTGGAAATCTTAGATCTATGTCCGTCTTCTGCCCCTCCATGTCAATTATTCCCCCCTTTTCCCAAGGTCTCTCCCATCTATTCCTTCTTACTTTTCTTTTTCATCTTCTTTTTATCCCTCTATCATCTTCCTATTAAAATACAAATGCACTTATTCATTCATTCATTCATTTGTTTGCTTATTCTTTTATTTCTAAGTATGGGAAATCTCATCTTGATTGTGTGTGCACGGAGTGGACCCGTGACTCCTAAAAACAGGTGTTTGCCTAAGGTCTTTGACATTTTTTGGATGGAAGAGAGAGAAGTGTTTTATGTTTTATTTTGTTTGTGTAAAATTCCTTAATCAAAGAGAGACAGAGAGAAAATGATGGGAGCAAAGAAGACGGTGCCTCCCCTAGGGATGGAGCCCCTATAGATAGAAATATACTGACAACCAGAAGAGTGAGTATCCGTTTTCAAAAGTCTTTGAGAGACTTCGGAGTACAGGTGAAAAATCTTTTCCCATAAGAGTCAAGAAGGCAAGTATCCCTTCTTGTGCATGGAACCAACACAGCTATGTCTGCAAGTATTAGTGCATTCGAGAGATAAAGCAGACAGAAACTTTGGTACAGACGTCAATGATCCCTGAGGCAGTGCATACTCCCTTAAATTTGGGGCAGAAGACATAAGCTGAGAGGAATGTGACCAGGTGGGACCAGATGATTATAACTGAGAGACCCATTTATAATCAAAAGGAGGGATCATAGAAATCATGGACGCTTCTAACTGATAGTAATCTAACTACATATGAATTGCAGGCTGCTGAAATCTGGAACATAACATACAGCACCCTCCCATCTCATACCTTTTGAAGTTTATCTCCTGCTCTTTTTTGTGTAAACTATTTACAACACAAAGTGAAGATTTTACAATTTCCCACTTATCTTCAAGCTTTCCTACTTTTATGACTGGTGGCACCATTCTGTCTACCAGGATCCATTTTTGCATCTACAAACACAACCCAAGTATCAGGGTCCAGCTCAGATGTTACTTACTCACTTGCTACTTAGAGTGGTCCCTGAACCAGCAGCATCACCATGTGGTGTAAATGCAGACTGTCAGTCCTCATCCCTGATTCAGACCTACTACGTCAATTAAAAAGATCCTCATGGGCTTCCCTGGTGGCGCAGTAGTTGAGATTCTGCCTGCCAATGAAGGGGACGCGGGTTCATGCCCTGGTCTGGGAAGATCCCAGATGCTGCGGGGCAGCTGGGCCTGTGAGCCATGGCCGCTGAGCCTGTGCGTCTGGAGCCTGTGCGTCTGGAGCCTGTGCGTCTGGAGCCTGTGCGTCTGGAGTCTGTGCTCCGCGACGGGAGCAGGCCCCAACAGTGAGAGGCCCGCATACCACAAAAAAAAAGATCCTCAGATGATTCAAAGCACTTGCAAGTTTGAGAAGCTCAATTCTATTCTGCAAAGGCTTTTTGTACTTTTTCAGTCTAAAATAACCTTTTCCTGCTGTCTGAGAATACTGAACATTTATTTTCTTTTTAGTGGGTTATTCTCTAAGTGATAATTCTCAAGTAACTTGTCTTTAAGCCAAAGTTGGTGCTTGAGACTTTTGCGGAGACTAGTCTTTCAAACTGTCTACCTTTACAAATCAGGAGAGTTCCCATTTAAAAATTGTACTTTATGTGTTTTAGAAAAATCAGAATGTCTAGAAACATGGATAGAATGGCTGTCTGGGGACAGTCTCCCGT
Organism: Lipotes vexillifer; assembly: GCF_000442215.2. Lineage (NCBI taxonomy): Eukaryota > Metazoa > Chordata > Mammalia > Artiodactyla > Lipotidae > Lipotes > Lipotes vexillifer. The sequence goes on along the minus strand of NW_006794161.1, from coordinate 2,315,608 downwards.
TAGCCAGTCTTGTGCTTTCCAGTGGGTCACAGTCCCCACCATATTCACATATGCCCTGATCCCTGGCAGCTTCACCATTCATGTTGTCTGCCTGGCCTCTGACATTTGAGTTTGCAACTGCTGCATGCACATAGACCTCGGGTCCCTGCTTGGAGCAAAGGCATGTCTTTGTCCTGTTCAATATCCTATTTATAGCAAATAGCCAATAGCCTTTAAAAAAAATCAATATTACTGTTATATAAACACTTTTAAATGTGGTGGGGGTGATATGAGACAGCACTTGGCCACAAAAAATTTACAGCCTAGTTGTGAATTTAAAATTACATTTGACACCAAATGCTAGTGAAGTTTCTTGAGAATGTAGATTATCACTGCTGGTGTGGATATAAAATGGTATGAGCACTCTGGAAATAGTTTGGCAGTTTCACATACAGCTGAACATGCACTTACCATATACCACACAGTAATTACACTCTTGGGTATTTATTCCAAAAAGATGGAAACTTATGTTCACACAAAAGCTGTACAGGGATGTTCACAGCAGCTTTATTTGAAACTGTCCAAGACTGGAGACAATCCAAATGTCCCTCAACTGGTGGACGAGTAAACAAACTGGTATTCCCGCACCTTAAAATACGATGCAACAATAAAAAGGAACAATATAGTGAAAAGTGCAAAAACTTGGTTGGCTCTCAGGAATTATACTGCATGAAAAAAGACAGTCACAAAAGGTTACATATTATGTGATTCCATTAATAGTCTTGAAACAACGAAACTGTAGAGATGAAGGTGGTCAGAGGTTATAGATGGTGCGGCTATAAAGAGCTAGCGCAAGAGAGACTTGTGGTGATGGAAAGTTCTATATATATATATTTTTTTTTTTTTGTGGTACGCGGGCCTGTCACTCCTGTGGCCTCTCCCGTTGCGGAGCACAGGCTCCGGACGCGCAGACTCAGCGGCCATGGCTCACGGGCCCAGCCGCTCCGCGGCATGTGGGATCTTCCCGGACCGGGGCACAAACCCGCGTCCCCTGCATCGGCAGGCGGACTCCCAACCACTGCGCCACCAGGGAAGCCCTGGAAAGTTCTATATATTGATTGAGGTGGTGGTAACAGTGAATCGGTATTTTTACATATTATAAGATCACCATGATAAGTCTAGTTACCATCTGTCACCGTATAAAGTTTTAAAAATATTATTGACTGTATTCCTTATGCTGTACATTGTATCCCAATGACATTTAATTTATAACTGGAAGTTTAATCTCCCTTACCTATTTCACTTATTTCCTCACCCATCTCCCCTCTAGCAACCACCAGTTTGTTCTCTGTATGTATGAGTCTGTTTCTGTTCTGTCATTTTTGCTCATTTGTTTTGTCTTTCAGATTCCACATATAAATGAAATCATATGGTATTTGTCTGTCACTGACTTATTTCATTTAGCATAAAACCCTCTAGATGCTGCCATGTTGTCATACGTGGCGAGATTTCTTTCTTTTCGAGCACAGGTTCTGGACGCGCAGGCTCAGCAGCCATGGCTCACGGGCCTAGCTTCTCCACGGCATGTGGGATCTTCCCGGACCGGGACACGAACCCGCATCCCCTACATTGGCAGGCAGACTCTCAACCACTGCGCCACCAGGGAAGCCCTTCTTCTTTTTTTTTTTTATATATATATTTTTTATATATTCCATTGTGTGTAATATTCCATTGTGCTGAGTAATATTCTATTGTGTGTATATATATTATATAAGATATATATATATTATATATATATATATATATAACATCTTCTTCATCCATTCATCTGTTGATGGACACTTAGGTTGCTTCCGTATCTTGGCTATTGTAAATAGTGCTGCAGTGAATATTGGGGTGCATGTATCTTTTCAAATTAGTGTGTTTGTTTTCTATGGATAAATTCTAAGAGGTAGAATTGCTGGATTGTATGGTACTTCTATTTATAATTTTCTGAAGAACCTCCATACTGTTTTCCAGAGTGGTTGCCCCAATTTACATTCCCACCAACCGTGCACGAGGGTTCCCTGTTCTCCACACCCTCCCCAACACTTTTTATTTCTTATCTTTTTGATAATAGCTTTTCTAACAGGTGTGAGGTGATACCTCACTGCAGTTTTGATTTACATTTCCCTGATGATTAGCGATGTTGAGCATCTTCTCATGGCCCTGTTGGTCATGTGTTTGTCTTCTTTGGAAAAATGTCTATTCAGGTCTTCTGCCCACTTTTTATCTGATTGTTTGCTTTTTTGATATTGAACTGTATGACTTCCTTATATATTTTGGATATTAACCCCTTATTGAACATATCATTTGAAAATATTTTGTTGTCATATCTGGCCTTTATTATGAAGTGTGTTCACTTTCTACCCACTTTGTTGAGAGTTTTTATCATCAATGTTTGTTGAATTTTGTCAAATGCTCTTTCTGCACCTATTGAGATGATCATATGGTTTTGATCCTTTGTTTTCTTAATGTTGATTGACTTGTTGTGGACATTGAAGCATCCTTGCATCCCTGTAATAAAACCCACTTGATCATGCTGTGTGATCCTTTTAATGTATTGTCACGTTCAGATTGCTAATATTTTATTGAGGAGTTTTGCATCTATTTCATCGGGGATACTGGGCTGTCACTTCCTTCCTTCCTTCCTTCCTTCCTTCCTTTCTTGTAGTTTGTCTGGTTTTGGTGTCAGGGCAATGCTTTTCTCATAAATTTGGAAGCATTCCTTCACTCTTCAATTTTTTGGAATAGTTTGAGAAGGATAGGTGTTAATTTTCTTTAAATGTTTGCTAGAATTCACGTGTGAAGCTGTCTGGTCCTGGACTTTTGTTTGTTGGGAATTTTTTGATTACTGATTCAACTTTATTAGTAGTAAATCCCTCTGTTCAGATTTTCTGTTTGTTCCTGATTCAGTCTTAGAAGATTGTGTGTTTCTAGGAATTTATCCATCTCTTCTAGGTTGTCCAATTTATTGACATATTATTTTTAAAAGTAATCTTTTATGATTCCTTGCATTTCTGTGGTATCATTTGTACCTTCTCCTGTTTCATTTCTGATTTTATTTATTTGGGCCATCACTCTTTTTTTTTGATAACTCTGACCTCCAGTCCCAGAGAGAGTTCCAGCAGTTCCCTGCTCATTCAGCAGATGCTCTAAGGTTAGTAAATGGTTTCCTTCGTGTGTAGTCTAGGCGCCCTTCAAACCGCTGTTGTTTTTGCTGGGTTTTTGTAGTTTTTCTCTGTTCCTTTCTTCTTCTCTTGGTCTCTTCCCATGTAGTTTGATAATTTTCTGTAAGAAGTCGGTGTGTGGGCCCCTCAGTGATATCCCTCTCCACTGCAGCTCTCAGCATTAAGGGTGGGGTCCCCAATGATACCATAGCTCTGTCTCTCCTACCCATCTCTGTGGGAGTCCTTCTGTCATGTGTTGTGCAGAAGCTTTTCAATTAGCCCTCAATTTATCTTCAGGAGGAATTACTCTAGATGTAGGTGTAGATTCAGTGTGTCTGTGGGAGGGGATGAGTTCAGGGTCTTCCTGCATCTACCTGCACCATTTTGAACCTTATAGCCTGTCTTGTACATTGTTTTTCAGCTTCCTGTGACTCTATAATATTTCATATTAAAAGCTTTTTAAAATGCTATGTTAAAAAGAAAAATGACATTAAAGTGTATCCATGATTAAAATGACTATTTTTAGTCATTTTCTTTCTTAGTTAGGGCTAGGACACACTGAGAGGGCAGAGGACTTTTGAATGGTCAGCTGGGAATCTAAAGAAAGTGAGAAAAATTATAGAAATATATTGATATGTACTTATATATCTAATATATGACCTATATGTGTTCTGTTACAAAACTCACACCAGGCTTTGAAAAACTACTATCAATGTGACAATTGTTTCTGGGAAGCCCCAGCTGGGTGAAGTGCATCTGAGGATGTTTATTAGCACATATTATCATTACATGTGATTCATGCAGGTTGAGAAATGCAGAGGCAGTAAATCTTTCTCAGTTAGGCAAGACAATGGAGTTTAAATAGTTACCGTATAATAATAGCTGGTGACAAAATCCATATTTGGTATGAATAGTTTATTTTGATACTCTTCTCTCAGCGAATGCAGTATGATTAGTTTATTATTAGTGTATGCTTAGCCAGACACTGTATAGCTATAATATCAGCACAGATTTATAGTGTATAAAGTATCTTACTAAAGATCCCTTTGACTATATTTTCCTGTTTAAAAAAAAAAAAATTAAATCCCCCAATCTCAAGAGACTCCCCTCTGATTAAGAAGAAAGTTGACTTTAATATAGAGTATATAGTAAATCAATGATAACCCATGTAGTGAGGGTTTGGGCACCTGTCTTAGATCTTATCGTGTTTCACCGTGATTGTTTCTTAAGAATCAAACTCACAAGTAAAATGGGGGTAGGCATTAAATTGAGATATCTAAATTTTTATGACCAATTTTATCATCATCCTTGTGTAATTCTGCAAGTCTCTCTACCTTTTTGTTCTAAGTTTCCTTCTTATATAAATATCAACTCTTATTATTTTTATAGAGTTGTTATTGACTAAGTGACAGAGAGATAGTAAGTGTAAGCATTCATTTCTTTTGCACAATAGCCTAATGAGCACAGTGGGAAAAGTCCGATGGGACTTTTACAGACTTCTATAAGCACAAAAAATTACCTTAATATCTTACCCGCAAAACGTGTTCTTCCTTTAGTGTTTTTATCACAGCAAATGGTACCATCTACCAAAATTGCTTCTGCCCAGGGGCCATCATTGACTTCTCTTTCTTCCTCACTTCCTACATTGAATCAATTGAAATACCTCCAGAACATACATATAATTGTCTCTCCATCCCTATCTCCACTACCACTGCCTTTTCTGAGCCCCATTACCTTTCACCTGGGGCACTTCAGTAGCCTTAACTTTCACAACCATTATTGTCCTAATCAATTCAGTACATAGGAGCAAGAAAGAGCTCTTCAAAATGTGTATATGAAGATGCTTACACTTAAAACCTTTTTCTCTTTACTCTTAGCTTCATTCTAAAATGTTTGACATGCTCCACAACGTCTCTGTGACAGGACTTCTCACTGTTCCAGTCTCATCTCTGCACCACTTACTCCCTCAGTTGTCTCATGCATGACTGAAGAGACTGTGGGTGTATCTCCCTGTTACTCAACACTGTCTCGCACCACTCTCCTGAATAACACCTTCATGTGTTTCAGAGCTTAGCTGAATGTCAGTTTCTCAGAGAAGCCTTACCAGGTTAGGTCCTCTGACATCTTTAGTATTCTGCAACCTCTTTCGAAATAAATACATAGCTATTTCTAAAGATTTAGTCTGTCTGTCTCTTCACCTAAGCTTCATGCGTTCAAGAACCATCTATGTCTATTTCCTGTGTCTCACCTAGTTCAGATGCCAATTTATCTGTGGAATAAATGTATTAATAAATAATACTTAAAAATTTTTCTGCCATTTGGGGTTAGTGACATACAGGGCTTGAGTTAGGTAAGGTAATCCTTGATTCTCAACAAAGTTCAAAGGACAGGAAATCAATAAATAGAAAAACATCTACTGCTCCTAGTGAAGAAAACTTCGCAAATGAATGTCACGTTTTTGTGACCCCTTATTTGGTTAGTAAAATATGGTGCATCTACAACCTAATTTCTCGAATTGTGATCCACAGACCAGCAGCTTTGGCAGCATGTAGAAAGTTGTTAGAAATGCAGACTCTTGAGCTCCCCACCCCCAGACCTGCTGAATCATAATCTGCATTTTAACAAGATCCCCAGGTGATTCAGACACATATTAAAAAATTGAGACGCACTGATTCATAGTATCTTCATATTTATGCTATTAACTATTTAAAATTATTAAAAAATTTTCAATATAGTAGAGCACATCCCTGAAAAGAATCAACTGACTACCTGACGGTTGATTTCTATCACCCTCTGATGGATGCTTCTTATAAGGAAATATATAGATCATGTTTGGCTACCCTTGTAATCAGGACATGATCAGGTTTTCTTCGTGAACAAAAAAACAAACAAAGCCTTTCAAAGTCAAATCAACAGAGAAAGCAGATGGCGAACAACCTTTCAGTCTAACATTCATTCTGCAAGCCCATTTTACATGATGATGTTTAATATGAGCAGCCAGTTTGTAGCCTGTCATTGGAATACACCTGCAAAACAGACATTTCTGAGAACCGTTTCATTTCAGTGACTGAGTTGCTGTATGCAACTGCAGTTATTGAGAGTGATTTCTAATTATTTTGACTTCCTTCTGGTAAATTACCAGACGAAGTCTAATTTACCATACGGTTTGCTAATATGCTAATATTCACAAAACATCTTTAGGTGCAGTTAATCTACAGTCAGGTGCTCTGTTTTTTCAAGCATACTGGAACAACCACTGATTAATATCACTGAAAAGAGTGGTTAATTTTATTAGCCACTAAGAATTGTACTGTGAATAATCTTATTTGCTTCATGTGAACATGTATCCCAGAATGTGTGTTGCAGAGAATGTATTTTCAATGCAGGCTCCACTTGAAACTCATACCAACACTGGTAATGGAATTCTATGGAAGGTACAGGGCTTTGTTCAGAGTTTGTAATCTGGGGTTGAGGAGTTCCTTTGCCCCCACTGCGTTTCTACTACTGTGTTTATTAAGTGTTGCAGTATCTTCTGTCAACCTCACCAGAAAGACGTCAATCCCTCCTCCATAGGGCTTAGAATCTAAGCCAGTCTGACAATACAACTCAGGCATATTGCTAATAACCATTTAGAAGCTCTGTGACAGAATTCTTTTTCCATTTGTCTAGAACTATACAAAGGCATTTTGATCATTGTCACAATTTAGAGAACAGGTAACAATGAATGTGCTGAGACTCCCCCTCCTAGACTCAGTGATAGATTCTGTTTGAGGCTCAAAGATTTAATGAAAACAGAGAGTTTAAATGTAGAATATATTTTTCCACTTTCCCCTTTCTGGCTGGCTCACCCATAAGCTTCCCTCACCCACACATTGTTCTCCCTTCACTGTGATCCTCTATGGCTTCTATTTTTATTTTTCCCCAAAAGAGTAATATAGGCAGGACCAAACAAAATTTTACTATGTTTTAGAATAGATATCATTTTAAATACATGCCTTGTTTCTCTAGAAATCTCCTCACTTTAAACCTTATAAGCACTTTTTTCATAATTTTGCTACACTGTGAATTGTTGCTTATAAGAAAAGAGCTGACATATTCTTGGGAGACTTATTTCCCAGTCATCAAATATCTAAATTTTTGCTCCATATTGTATGTCTTGCTGTCATAATAATTCCCTGAACTCTTTGAAAATATCCCCAATAATGGAAAGAAATATAGAGATTCATTATGTATCTATCACTAATATATGAGGTGCTGCTATAAAATAATGGGAATGATTTTGAAACTTACACAAATCTTTCTTTCAACACGCCCTACCTGTGTTTATGCATAGATGTAACCAATATATAGTGTGTGGTTTACATTCGTAAAGATCAAAATAAAATGCAATTGTGGATAAGAGCACATGCTGTGGAGGCACACAGAAATGACTTTAGGTGAAACACTTTCATCTCTAGACAACCTGTTTTGCCCCCATACTGGGTGGGGGGGGGGGCGGAATAAGATCTCCTTTATAAAACTTTTATTAGAATTAAATGAGAAAACATACCTATAAAACTGTTAATGCAGTATCTGGCTGGCAAAATAAATACTCAGTAAAATGTGGCTATTGATATTATTTGTAAAGATATATTTTGAAATAGAAATGACTTTATATATTCATATTCAAAACAGCCCAGTTGGTCTCTATGGGCGCTTACTACTGATTGGATTCAAACAATAGATTATTTGGCAACCTCCCCAAAAAAATTTCTTTTGGAAGCAACAAAGCCACCCACAGGTATAATATTGAGTCTCTGTCATCCATACAACACTGCTGCCTGTTTCAGTTGAAGGATGCAATGGGAATATAAAAACAACTTACAACAAGTTTTACTGTGCTTTTGTGCATGCAATTTTTATTCCTGAAAATAAAAGAACAATAATTAGAATTTTGAATTTTTGTAAACTCTTTTTCTATGTAAATGACACATAATATATGATTTTTGAAATCAGAAAAAAATCAGTCGGCTAAAATCTGTTCGTTTCTTAATTTTTAATTGAAGAGGAGTTGCTTTAGAAGTGAAACTAAATATATATATATATATATATATATATATATATATATATATATACACACACACACATATATATGTATATATACATACCAGAAAACAAGTGTTACCAAACCTTGACAATAGGCACATTTCCACTTGTCACAAGAATCTTTGAGAGATAACTGTAGTTTTCTGTTTTCATTATTATCTTGTATTCATTTTTGAAGTATGTTTCAGTTTTCCCCCTCAGTACTGGCATGCTAATATTAATATTCTTCGTCAAAATCAATATGCAGTGATGGCAAAAGTAGTCATTTTCAAATTCAAGAATTATCTTGAGAAAGTAGAACTATGAGAATCATTAAGTTTTTTAACCTCACAGAATACAACTTTATGTTCCACCTGATCTTAAAATGAGAGATTACAAATGCAGTGATTCTGAAAGATGTATCTGATTTTCCAATTCCTTTGTGAATATTCCTGTGACCATTCAAAGATATTATAAGCATTAAACATTAATACTTACCACCTGCAAAAAATACCAGGAAGGCTTGGCTTTCCCATTCTGGTAATTGCTGAAAACTACAAATTAAAAATATAATTGTGGGGCTTCCCTGGTGGCACAGTGGTTAAGAATCCACCTGCCAATGCAGGGGACACCAGTTCGAGCCCTGGTCCGGGAAAATCTCACATGCTGCAGAGCAACTAAGCCCGTGCACCACAACTACTGAGCCTGTGCTCTAGAGCCCTTGAGCCACAACTACTGATCCCACATGCCACAACTACTGAAGCCCACGCGCCTAGAGCCCGTGCTCTGCAACAAGAGAAGCCACCGCGATGAGAAGTCCACACACTGCAATGAAGAGTAGCCCCCGCTCGCCGCAACTAGAGAAAGCCCGCTCACAGCAACAAACACCCAACGCAGCCAAAAATAAATTAATTAATTAATTAAAATATATATATATATAAAATTGTGTGTGCTTGTTAGAATATTTCAGTGGTGTTTGCTGCATGAAATGGACTTTTGAGTAACAGTAATCAGAGATACATACAATTTTAATGAAAATAATTAGTTCTGGGGGACTAAGACACCAGACCCATGTTTATTTTTCCATCTTCACACATGATTGGAACAATTTAATTTTATTCCTATCACATTTTTATTTAAAATTAATGTACTTCAAATAATTTTTTAAATTGTATATAGTACATTCTGTTAAGGTGCAAAATAATGGTTACTGATCCAAACAGTTGTGTGAAATATCCTGAGTCTTTTTTTTTTTTTATTCTTTAACTAGACCATTGTACTATTATTTTTCAGTGGATGGTAGAGAAGATAATAGATGAGCCAAGTTAAAAATATGTATTTTCACTCTTTTAAAATAAGGTTTTAAAGACTGTAAATTTACGTTTTTGGGGTTTTTTGTTTTTTGTTTTTTTTGGTGTGAATGAGACAGTAATCAGTTATATTTAAGGAAATTTATATTTGGTGGGTATTTTTAAAAAATTGTTTCTGAGGCCAAGTAATAGAGCTGTCCATGGAGACATTAGAATCATGTTTCACTAAGGGTAAAAGTGGGGAAGGGAGAGAACTGAGGATTGGGCGCAGTGTTCTGGCTGGGAAAGTAATAAATACTTGTGCTTTTTAAAGTGTTCAGGCCCATACCTGCAACTTCTTAACTGTTTGAGCTGAACAGTTTAATTTTGCTCAGACTCCATAAGTGTCGGCTATTATAATGCTGAAATTAAAACGTGTGCTTGCAAATTGTCAATATTCCTTTATACTGAAGTTATTCCATCTGTCAGCCTTGATGCTTTAATGGCATTGGCTGTAGGGATGATTAAAGGGGAATATCTCTTTGTTGACTTTCTCCCAAGAGACCTCATAGGACCAAACATTCCTTGGTTTTTGGTTTGAGCTTCCATTTTGCAGCCTCAGAAGTTAGTTTTTTGTCATCACAGAATGGATGATTTGAAGAGATTCACACAAACTCACTCACATAAAATGAACTATAACAAAATTGTCTAATATGTTAACTTATATTGAGAAATATATCTGCCAAGAGGATAGACGATGAAGATATGCATCCTCTGGTCAGAATGTTCCATTCTCTATCAGAAAAGTCATGAGAAGCCAAATTATCATCAAAAGTTGGCTTGATGATCATGCAATCAGAACAAGGAAAGTAATTTGTATGACTTGTATGTTTAATGACATCAGGCTATAACTAGAGATAGCAATGTCCACAATTTACATGATATCTGTCAGTAAGGGAGAGTTGGTCTTTGGTCCCCTATCTCCTGGAAAAATGAGCTTATCTGACTGGCAGTCTGCCCACATCCACCCTTTTGAATGACCCAGCCATTCCTTAGCTTTAGTCTTGTCTTGCTGTGCTCAGAGGGTCAATCTGTGTTTCTAAGTTAGTTTCAAGATTTTATGTATCTCAGATCAGGCTCTTTACATAATTTTAGAGTGAGGGGCCCTTCCTTTCCCTGCTGTCAAGTTCCTGGGGGCATATTCTTTACACCCAGCAGAGACTTACTGAATAGATTGGTAAAATCAGCATCACTGTCTTAAATGAATTTGTCTGTGATTCATTTAGAAGAAAAAAAACTTTGAACAGCACTTTAAAATCAGCTTAGTTTTTTTTTTTTAATGTATTATCTCATATGATAAAATAGCTTATTTTTTTTAACAGAGAGGAGCCTGGGTAGAACCAAAAATGCATTAATGGTCAATGTAATAGCAAAATTCAAGAAAGGAGATAAAATGGCTGTCTGTTGTTTCCACATTAATTGAACACTCAGATGAATCAAATTTAAGGCATAGGTACATTATACAACAGCATGAAAGCTCCTTTAGACATATTGTTCCTTCTATCACAAAAAATATTGCTACATTTGTCATAGACTTTTGGCTTTGATTTTAACTTTAATTTTAATTGTGTTTTTTAATGTGGCAACCATGGACAAAGCAATCACTTGATAAAGAATATTATCATTAAAATTCTCTGAGAGGCCATTACAATCACAGGCAGTAGGCGCAGCACTGTGAAGAATAATTGTGTAGAATTTGCAATCAGTGCAAGGGGCAGTTTCCTTTTGCTTCAGAGAAATTACTGCAGAACAGTTATGTAGTGTGTGGGGAAAAGCATTGCTTGCAGAATGGAGCAGAATTAGTAAAAGCAGAGGTAGATGAGAAAGGACAGTGGAGACCTTCCCACCCGACAGTCAAAGACACTCAGAGTCAATGGTGATTACCATTCTTATCATTCATATTATCGTTACAGCTACCGTTTATTAAATTCTTTAGTCAGACACTAAGACTAGTATTTTAAATTCATCATGTGATTGATTTAATCCTACAACAACTGAATGAGAAAGAATATTATAATTGCCAACAGGGAAAGTCCCATGTTTAATTTTTCATAGACGTAGGAGAACTCTGACCTGCCGGATTCTTATTTTGCTCCATGACATCTCCTTGGGTGTTTGTTTCTGGTCTCATAGTTACAAACTATTTGTTGAATACCCTTCCCCAAAAAAGCACACCTCCTGTATTCATCTATGATTCAGATCTGTGGCTTCATTCTCCCCCTGGACATCTCCACTCAGACGTCCTGCAAATACTAATAACTTACCATTTCCAAACTGTGCTTCTTTCTTTCATATGTAATCCTGCTTCAACTGACATGTTCCTAACTTTAGTTAGTAGTATCACCATTGGTACATTCTCTCAATAAAATATTCAGTCATTTTCTAACCCTCTCTGTACCTCAGTTCAGTATTCAGTCTGTCACCAAATCTGGTTTATTCTATCTCAGAAATATTTTCTATATTTTACCTCTTTTCCTATGATGCTGCCAGTGTCTGACCTAGGTTCCCTCCTACAAGTCTTATTCTACCCTATCATATCTTTTATACTGTACCCAAGTGTACCCAAGTGTACCCAAGTGTACTTCAAAGTAGCAAATCTGATGGTGAGACTCCCCAACATGAGAAAATCACCACTGATGGCAAAGACAAGCCAACTATTTATCATTTTCCTTTCCCCTTGGCAGACAGCTAGACCACATTGCAAAGCCTTTTTGCTATAAGACCAAGTCACTGAGTTATGGCCAATAAAATGTGGGCAGAAGTGATGTAAATAGTTTCTAGTCCAGGCTTGCACCTGCAAACTGATGCCCAGGGCTATCTCAGAAGCCCTGTATCAAAGATGAGGGAGCTTCCATCAGCTAAGATCCCCAAAAGGTCAAGTTTACCAGAGACCCTTCGCACCACAACCAGCAACGACATTTTGGACTACAGAATCTATATCTATATCTATATATATAGATGTATAGATATATATATATACATTGTAGCACCTATTGTTACTTTAATACAAAACTCTGTAATCTTTCAGACCCCTATATATCCAGCTTCTTCCCACATCATCCTGCATAGCCCTGTGCTCTGAATCACTGTTGCACTGAATCTGTTGTTCATCACTTTGCATATCTTGAAATGCTTGGAAAATTGCAAGTCATCTTTCAAACCTGAACTCAAATATTAACATTGTGAGGTTTCCTAGTGTTCTTGGATTCTGTTATTATACTTATCTCAGCATTTATCATATGGACCACAACTGTGTTTGTGATAACTATGTAGAAAAATTCTCAAGGGCAAAGACCATATGATGAATTAATACGTAGCCAGTGTCCTACAGTTCTTTCAACAAATTATGTTAAATGAATGAAAAAATTAGGTTCCCCAGACTATAAGTTTACAACTAAGGAAGAAACAATCAGTAATTAGAATTTCTGTGTGAAAATCATCCTCCATTGAAGTAGACATAATTGAATTATTTTCTGAGAAGGCTATTTATAAATTTTCATCACTCAAAATCTTCCCCCGTATCTTATGTAAATAGTTATCTTTTGTTTGTTTGTTGTTTTGTTTTCTAGCAATGCTTGAGGCTAGAGTACATCTTCTTTGCCTATTTCTACAATTTTCAAATTTTTAAAACTACTGAGATTCAGTTTCTTAAGCTTTACCATTCACTCACTGTTAAGTAGCAAGATGAAGAAAGTAGGTCAGGTCTCTGACCTGTTTGTCTTGCTTTCGTTGTCTTCTTACTCAAGGGCTCTGGCAGGCATTTAAAATGCAGATAGATGAATAGGAAGCACAATGGCAAAATCTTTCTCCATTTATATCTTTTCATTGTCCTCACAGAAGGATGATTTTGACAATGTGTTGTACACAAGAAAAAATAGTTTAAATTGCTGCTACTAGCTAGAGGTTCATATAAAACAGACCCAGGACTCCAGGTCTGAGATATTTCAGTGTTCTTTTCCCATTGAGTTTCAACTAAATAATCGCATAAAGTACAATTTCTATTCAGAAATCATGACTATTTTATTCTAATAGGAAATATATAGGAACCATAACATAATTAGTCTTCATTAATCTCTTCAGGTACTGTTCATGGAACTAAACCACTTAATCTTTTTTTTTTTAAACATCTTTATTGGAGTATAATTGCTTTACAATGTTGTGTTGTTTCTGCTGTACAACAAAGTAAATCAGCTATATGCATACATATATCCCCATAGCCCTTCCCTCTTGAGCATCCCTCCCACCCTCCCTATTCCACCCCTCTAGGTGGTCACAAAGCACCGAGCTGATCTCCCTGTTCTATGCAGCTGCTTCCCACTAGCTATCTATTTTACATTTGGTAGTGTATATATGTCCATGCCACTCTCTCACTTCGTCCCAGCTTCCCCTCCCCTCCCTGTGTACTCAAGTCCATTCTCTATGTCTGTGTCTTTATTCCTGCCCTGCTACTAGGTTCATCAGTACCGTTTTTTTAGATTCTATATATATGCGTTAGCAGATGGTATTTGTTTTTCTCTTTCTGATTTACTTCACTCTGTACGACAGGCTCTAGGTCCATCCACCTCATTACAAATAATTCAATTTCATTCCTTTTTATGGCTGAGTAATATTCCTTTGTATATATGTGCTGCATCTTCTTTATTCATTCATCTGTTGATGGACATCTAGGTTGCTTCCATGTCCTGGCTATTGTAAATAGTGCTGCAATGAACATTGTGGTACATGTCTCTTTTTGAATTATGGTTTTCTCAGAGTATATGCCCAGGAGTGGGATTACTGGGTCATATGGCAGCTCTATTTTTAGTTTTTTAAGGAACCTCCATACTGTTCTCCATAGTGGCTGTATCAATTTACATTCCCACCAACAGTGCAAAAGAATTCCCTTTCTCCACACTCTCTCCAGCATTTATTGTTTCTAGATTTTTTGAGGATGGCCATTCTGACTGGTGTGAGGTGATACCTCATTGTGGCTTCGATTTGCATTTCTCTAATAATTAGTGATGTTGAGCATCTTTTCATGTGTTTGTTGGCAATCTGTATGTCTTCTTTGGAGAAATGTCTGTTTAGGTCTTCTGCCCATTTTTGGATTGGGCTGTTTTTTTTGGTATTGAGCTGCATGAGCTGCTTGTATATTCTGGAGATTAATCCTTTGTCAGTTGCTTCGTTTGCAAATATTTTCTCCCATTCTGAGTGTTGTCTTTTCGTCTTGTTTATGGTTTCCTTTGCTGTGCAAAAGCTTTTAAGTTTTATTAGGTCCCATTTGTTTATTTTTATTTTTATTTCCATTACTCTAGGAGGTGGGTCAAAAAGAATCTTGCTGTGATTTATGTCATAGCGTGTTCTGCCTATGTTTTCCTCTAAGACTTTGATAGTGTCAGGCCTTACATTTAGGTCTTCAATCCATTTTGAGTTTATTTTGTGTGTAATGTTAAGAAGTGTTCTACTTTCATTCTTTTACATGTAGCTGTCCAAGAGATTTCTGTGCATTAATTTTGTATCCTGCTACTTTACCAAATTCATCGATTAGCTCCAGTAGTTTTCTGGTAGCATCTTTAGGATTCTCTATGTATAGTATCATGTCATCTGCAAACAGTGACAGTTTGACTTCTTTTCCAATTTAGATTCCTTTTATTTCTTTTTCTTCTCTGATTGCTGTGGCTAAAACAGCCAAAACTGTATTGAATAGTAGTGGTGAGAGTGGGCACCTTTGTCTTGTTCCTGATCTTAGAGGAAATGCTTTCAGTTTTTCACCATTGAGAATGATGTTGGCTGTGGGTTTGTCATATATGGCTTTTATTATGTTGAGGTAGGTTCCATCTATGCCCACTTTCTGAAGAGTTTTTATCATAAATGGGTGTTGAATTTTGTGGAAAGCTTTTTCTGCATCTATTGAGATGATCATGTGGTTTTATCCTTCAGTTTGTTAATATGGTGTATCACATTGATTTATTTGCATATATTGATGAATCCTTGCATTCCTGGGATAAACCCCACTTGAGCATGTTGTATGATCCTTTTAATCTGCTGTTGGATTCTGTTTGCTAGTATTTTGTTGAGGAGTTTTGCATCTATGTTCATCAGTGATATTGGCCTGTAATTTTCTTTCTTTTTTTAAATAAATTTATTAATTTTATTTATTTATTTTTTGCTGTGTTGGGTCTTTCTCTAGTTGCGGCGAACGGGGACCACTCTTCGTTGCGGCGCGCGGGCTTCTCATTGCAGTGTCTTCTCTTGTTGCGGAGCACGGGCTCTAGGCACATGGGCTTCAGTAGTTGTGGCTCATGGGCTCTAGAGCACAGGTTCAGTAGTTGTGGCGCACGGGCTTAATTGCTCCGTGGCATGTGGGTTCTTCCCAGACCAGGGCTCGAACCTGTGTCCCTTGCATTGGCAGGCGGATTCTTAACCACTGTGCCACCAGGAAGCCCATAATTTTCTTTTTTTGTGACATCTTTGTCTGGTTTTGGTATCAGAGTGATGGAGACCTTGTAGAATGCATTTCAAAATGTTCCTCCCTCTGCTATATTTTGGAAGAGTTTGAGAAGGATAGGTGTTCGCTCTTCTCTAAATGTTTGATAGAATTCGCCTGTGAAGCTATCTGGCCCTGGGCTTTTGTTTGTTGGAAGATTTTTAATCACAGTTTCAATTTTGGTACTTGTGATTGGTCTGTTCATATCTTCTGTTTCTTCCTGGTTCAGTCTCTGAAGGTTGTGGTTTTCTAAAAATCTGTCCATTTCTTCCAGGTTGTCCATTTTATTGGCATAGAGTTGCTTGTGGTAATTTCTCATGATCTTTTTTATTCCTGCAGTGTTAGTTGTTACCTCTCCGTTTTCATTTCTAATTCTACTGATTTGAGTCTTCTCCCTTTTTTTCCTGATGAGTCTGGCTAATGGTTTATCAATTTTGTTTACCTTCTCAAAGAACAAACTTTTAGTTTTATTGATCTTTGCTATTGTTTCCTTCATTTCTTTTTCATTTATTTCTGATCTGATCTTTATTATTTCCTTCCTTCTGCTAACTTTGGGGGTTTTTTGTTCTTCTTTCTCTAATTGCTTTATGTATAAGTTTAGGTTGTTTATTTGAAATTTTTCTTGTTTCTTGAGGTAGGATTGTATTGCTATAAACTTCCCTCTTAGAACTGCTTTTGCTGCATCCCATAGGTTTTGGTTCGTCATGTTTTCATTGTCATTTGTTTTTAGGTATTTTTTGATTTCCCCTTTGATTTCTTCAGTGATCTCTTATAAACTACTAAGTCTTAAATTGCCAGTTCTTCCAGTCTGGCAAGTTTTTGTCACTCACATCGTTTATGTAACTTTTTTTTTAATAAATATTTTATTTTTATTGTTTTTTTATTACATAGCTTTTCAATTTTTAATTTTATTTTTATTTTATTTGTTTATTTTTAAAATTTATTTATTTATTTGTTTGGCTGTGTTGGGTCTTAGTTGTGGCATGCAGGATCTTCACTGCTGCATACGGGATCTTTTTTTTGCAGTGTGCAGGCTTCTCTCGTTGTGGCATGCAGGTTCCAGAGTGCACGGGCTCAGTCATTGTGGAACGCGGGTTTAGTTGCCCTGAGGCATGTAGTATCTTATTTCCCCAACCAGGGATCAAACCCACGTCCTCTACAGTGGAAGGTGGATTCTTAACCACTGGACCACCAGGGAGGTCCATATGTAACTTCTTATACATAGTCAGATATATATACAGCTAGTTACTAAACTCTTTTAATGATGATACTTGTCTCAGAATCTCTAATATAATGCAAACTTGATTCAAAATAAAGAGTCCAGAGTACATAGCTTCTTTTTTTGCCTGTTATTATATACTCAAATGCATATTAGATGCCTTTAATTATTGATCCATCTGTTTTATATTTGCTGTTGCTGTCAAGATCCTTACTGTAGTTTAGACAACTTCTGAATGCTCAAGGATCTTGCTTACAGTATTTTTGGCTGAGAAAAAGGAAAATCACAGCTTTAAAATCCACACTCAAATTGTGTTATCATCATGGATTGGGCATCATCATAGATTGAGGAGTTTTTATTTTAAGATTAGAAAGACTCCATCTGGCATATACATGTCTAACTCCTTTTATTATGTTACCCTAAGTCTTTTTTAAAAAGTTAATTAATTAATTTATTTATTTTTGACTGCATTGGGTCTTCATTGCTGCACACGGGCTTTCTCTAGTTGTGGCAAGTGGGGGTTACTCTTTGTTGCAGTGCATGGGCTTCTCATTGCGGTGGCTTCTGTTGTGGAGCACAGGCTCTAGGCACGCGGGCTCAGTAGTTGTGGCACACTGGCTTAGTTGCTCCGCGGCCTGTGGGATCTTCCCGGACCAGGGCTCGAACCCATGTCCCCTGCATTGGCAGGTAGATTCTTAACCCCTGCGTCACCAGGGAAGTCCCTATGTTACCCTGAGTCTTGATATATTCTTCCAAGTTCTGCTTCCCATTCCCTCTTAGAAGTCTTCTACCTCTTTCTTGAAAAATCCAGTTGTTTCAAAATACTTAACCACCTATTTAATCTGTTCCTGTTGATGTCTAGCATGAGTAAAGCTAACTGTTTCACCAGAAATTAGTGTGCAATGGGTTTTATACTCAAAACATATGCACTTATTCCATGGATGCTGTCAAGTCTTAAAGCTAATATACTCTTAAGGTCATCCTTTAGCCCAGTATACAGAAGAATGACAATGAACAGTGGCTAGAGATCATAATTCTTAAATTTCTCTTAGATAGAGATGTTTAAACACAATCATATATTGTTTTTAAATAACATTATGTATAACCTTTAAATATCAAAAGGAGAACTAAACCATATATATATTACATATGTGAATACATATATGCATTTTAAACCTAGAATTTTATAACAAATTCACAGACATAGGGATTGCTACGTAAGATAA
This sequence comes from Lipotes vexillifer, assembly GCF_000442215.2. Classification (NCBI taxonomy): domain Eukaryota; kingdom Metazoa; phylum Chordata; class Mammalia; order Artiodactyla; family Lipotidae; genus Lipotes; species Lipotes vexillifer. The sequence goes on along the minus strand of NW_006794161.1, from coordinate 2,297,096 downwards.
AATATAGAGATATAAATATATTCACCTCCTCAAAATAATGTTTTTAAAACTACCTACTTTTCTGTGGTTCTAAAGCCTTCTAAACTATACTTCTTTAGAACTGTACAAGATTCCTCTTACTGTTGTTTTCTTCTTATTTTAATAAGAGGAAATACACAAAAGTGATGTTTATAGTGCTAATAATTTAGGAAACATTTGTTCTCTGTGTTAAAATCTGGAGGCTTATGGGGGGAAAGGTGAGTTTTCACAACTCAGTAAATTTACATTGTCTGAAATATAGGGTCAAAATCTGCACTTAAAAGTCCTACCCCAAAGGGATAGTACCAACTTTGTATGGGTGGATTGGAGGATTGATGGGAGGAGTAAGCACATGCTAACAGCAGTAGCATAAAGATGCTGAAAGGACTGTAAAGTTGTTTTGTTTTTTAAAGTTAATCACTTCACTGCTTATGTGTGCTTGACTGAATTTTTCATGTGTCTTATTCCATTTCTACGTTTTATATTTATATTTTCAATTCTGAATGTATACTTGAAATTCAGTTTCTTCTAGAGGTTAGTCTAGCTTGTTTCTGAAAGAAATATCTTCTGAATAATATTCGTATTGTTTTGCTTCATTTAATTGATATTTAAAGAACTAAATTCTTGCCCTTAGATGGCAATGTAACAAAGAGTGTAACTTGTGTATCCTTCCATTTCACCATGTGTACATTGTGAGCACTGGTCCACGGAAGACATTTGAGAGAGCCGATAATGCAGTGATTTTTTAAACTGTGTTCCACATTCCCATAGGGCCTTGGGAGACAGGCACAAGGGGAGGCAGAAGGAGTGGACACTGGGACAGCCAATCTTTCCTTCCTTCAGCCAGAGAATGCCAACCTTTCTCTGTTTCATTTGCCTGTGATTTCTGGGGAAAGGGCCTTACGACTAAAAATTTTAGAACAGCTGCTCTTCTCCAATAGTGCTTTCACGTAAGGAGATTAAATAACTACCAAAGGTGTTAGAACCACTATGACTGAATCAGGACCAGGATTTGCATACCCTGGTTTCCTATCTAATGGTTCTTCCATATTGTTACTTGTTTTCCAATTTCTTTTCTAAAAAAGAATAATACAATACTTAACCAAACTTGGTACTCAAATAGAAACAGGCAACAATTTGGCTCAGTGATTTTGGTAGACATAATTTTGATGGTCCTGAGGGGTGCCTAGTGGTTGCTCTTGGTCATCAACCTGAGAGAGTCCAGCAGCCCAAGTAAATGGTGCTGTGTACTATGTGACCACATGATTGTGGGCAGACTTTTGGAAGGGTGGATGTTAATATACTCATAATGTCATACTTTAGCCCAGTAATGGAAGAACAAGAGCTCTTACCAATGAGCGGTGCTTAGAGAGCCTAATTCTTTTTTCCTTTTTTTTTTTCAAAGAAGATATTGGGGGTAGGAGTTTATTAATTAATTTTTTTATTTTTGCTGTGTTGGGTCTTCGTTTCTGTGCGAGGGCCACTCTTCATTGCAGTGCGCGGGCCTCTCACTATCGTGGCCTCTCTTGTTGCAGAGTACAGGTTCCAGACGCACAGGCTCAGTAGTTGTGGCTCACGGGCCCAGCTGCTCTGCGGCATGTGGGATTTTCCCAGACCAAGGCTCAAACGTGTCCCCTGGCTCTTGGTCATCAACCTGAGAGAGTCCAGCAGCCCAAGTAAATGGTGCTGTGTACTATGTGACCACATGATTGTGGGCAGACTTTTGGAAGGGTGGATGTTAATATACTCATAATGTCATACTTTAGCCCAGTAATGGAAGAACAAGAGCTCTTACCAATGAGCGGTGCTTAGAGAGCCTAATTCTTTTTTCCTTTTTTTTTTTCAAAGAAGATATTGGGGGTAGGAGTTTATTAATTAATTTTTTTATTTTTGCTGTGTTGGGTCTTCGTTTCTGTGCGAGGGCCACTCTTCATTGCAGTGCGCGGGCCTCTCACTATCGTGGCCTCTCTTGTTGCAGAGTACAGGTTCCAGACGCACAGGCTCAGTAGTTGTGGCTCACGGGCCCAGCTGCTCTGCGGCATGTGGGATTTTCCCAGACCAAGGCTCAAACCTGTGTCCCCTGCATTGGCAGGTGGATTCTCAACCACTGCGCCACCAGGGAAGCCTGAGAGCATAATTCTTAAATGTCTAATAGATATCTGTTATTTCTGGGCTTCTTCATAAAGCACAACTCATTTGGAAGGTTCAGGGTTTTATGTAGGTAAAGGCTTCACAGGAAAACTTCCCAGATTCAGTAAGTATGGTGGAAAGCATCTCTGATGTGTGTTAGTGGACTCAGTAATTTGCTTTGGTGAGAAAGGGGAACAAAGAAAGTATAATAAGTGTATTAGTTTTTTATTGATGCTGGAACGAATTACCACAAACTTAATAGCTTGAAACAACACAAGTTTATTGTCTTACAGAGCTGTAGTTAACAAGTCCAAATGGGTTTCACTGACTGAAATCAAGATGTTGCAGAGCTACGTCCTACCTGGAGGATCTAGGGGAAAATCTGTTTCTATGCCTTTTCCATCTTCTAGAAGGCATCCACATTTCCTGGTTGTGGCTCCTTTCTCTGCCTTCAAAGCCAGCAACAGTGGACTGAGTCCTTATGCTGCCATCTCTCTGGTTCTTTCTGCCTCCTTCTTCCCCTTTTAATAACACTTGGGGTTAATTACATTGGTCCTACCTTGATAATCTGGGATAATCTTCCTATTGTAAAGTCAGCCAGTTAGCAACCTTAATTCCATCTGCAACCCTCACTGCTCTTTGCCACGTAATATAACATATTCACAGGTTCTGGGGATTAGGGCATAGAAGTATTTGGCAGGGATTTGGGAGGCTATTACTCTGTCTACCACAGATAGTATGGGCATGGATTGGGAAACTGATGTATCTGAATTATAACTCACTAATCATTGACTAGATTTAACTGCAGGTCTCTTATGGTGATAGTATACTACCTGTGTCATTGATTATATAATTAATTTAAAAAATAAATCTAAAGAGCTTTCTAGTTTAACGTTTGACACATAGTAAGCTTTCAAAAATGTTAGCTAGGGGCTTCCCTGGTGGCACAATGGTTGAGAGTCCGCCTGTCGATGCAGGAGACAAGGGTTTGTGCCCCGGTCAGGGAAGATCCCACATGCCGCGGAGCATCTGGGCCCATGAGCCACGGCCGCTGAGCCTGTGCGTCCGGGTCCTGTGCTCCGCAGCAGGAGAGGCCACAACAGTGAGAGGCCCGCATACAGCCAAAAAAAAAAAAAAAGAAAAAAGTTAGCTAATATTAAAATTTTAGTAATCTCCTGGTAGTACTTAAAGTTTTTGACAAATCAATTGAGCAAAAGTTATTATGTTAAATATGACAGTGAACAGTTAAGCTGTTAACTCAAAGTCTTAAAAAGTTGTTTCAAAAGGAAAAGTTGAATTGTGTAGTGCAAGAAATTAAGCTATTTTGAAACATAGCACTTCTAATGAAGAATATTCTGTAAAAGACTTACTATCTTTGCTTAACCACATTGGCCTTTTAAGGAAACCTAAGTTCTCTTAGCATCGTCACTCACAAAAGTGTGAACTACAGTGTTTATTGACCCAGAACACAATTGTTCCAGCTACAAAATAAGTTCCTATGTTAAACTCTGGGACTTTCCCTTCCTGTTACAGACGTAATTTCATTTCATAAATACTTTGTGGTGGTTCTGAAATACTTTATATATAGCCAGAGTCTCTTTCCAACCCCAATACCCAAAGTAGGATCTTCCAAGGTGCATCATTTATTTAATGTAGAAAATATTGGGGGGCCAGCTTTAATCTGTAAGTAAACACCACAGCCAGCTGTTCTTCTTGCACATGGCTATGTACCCACAGTTCCACAGTCTCTAAATCCCCTACTTGTTAGACTACCTAGTCATGGGTTCCAGACTCAGCTTTTTCCATGATTGGCGGGGAAAATAATCTATTCACTTCTCTGGTGCCCCGTTCTTGGCCTGTCTTTGATTTCTCAGAGCACATACAGTCGGCCCTCTGCACCCGTGGGTTCTGCATGGGTGGATTCAACCAACCTCGGAACAAAAATACTGTGTCCCCCCACCCCCCCACCCCCCCACCCCCCCACCCACCCATCCATCCATCCCCCCATCCACCCTTCCACCCATCCTCCCATCCTCCCATCCACTCATCCACCCATCCACCCATCCACGCATCCATCCACCCATCCACCCATCTATCCATCCATCCATCCATCCACCCATCCACCCATCCATCCATCCATCCATC
>NW_006794161.1:2259059-2292793 GCF_000442215.2 Lipotes vexillifer | reverse complement strand
CGCCGCCAAAAAAATCCCAGAAAATTCCAAAAACCAAAACTTGCATTTCCCACATGCTGGCAACTATTTACATAGTATTTACATTGTAATTACAACTATTTACATAGCATTTACATTGTATTAGGTAGCTTAAGTAATCTAGAGATGATTTGACTTATACGGAAGTGTGTGTGTATATAGTATGCCAGTACACACCATTTTATGTAAGGGACTTGAGCATCCACAGATTTTGGTATCTGCAGGAGGTCTTAGAACCAATCCCTCACAGACACCAAGGGATGACTGTATATGATTTTAAAAAATTTCTTTCCATTGAATTCCATCTACTTTACAACTGCCAACAATTCTTCAGTGCTTTGTCACATTAACAACATCTTATATTTTCCAACAATCCTATAGATACTTCTCATTTTTGTTTCTTTTATCATTTTTATGGGATTTGGAGAATGTGAGCTCCATTTGTCATTCGATCAGATGTGTAAACCTCTACATTTGATTACCATATAAGCATAAGGTGAAAATTTACTTGCAACAAGCATACTCACATTTTAAAAATGAGCAAGGGACTTCCCTGGTTGTCCAGTGGGTAAGACTCCACGCTCCCAATGCAGGGCGCCTGGTTTCAATCCCTGGTCAGGGAACTAGATCCCAAATTCCACATACTGCCACAACTAAGAACCCACATGCTGCAACTAAGACCCAGAGCAGCCAAAATTAAAAAAAAAAAAAAGAGCTATGTTTTTTTCATTGATATAATTTAATGACAGCACTGAAAGTACAGTATATATTAAATAATAATAATCTCAATTTTTTAGACATCATTGAGTATTATACTCAGTAATAAATACATCCTGCTATTTTTATATTTAGTGAATACGTAAAATAAAATAAATTGAAGTTATTAACTATAGCTACAATTTACTAGATAATTATTTGTTTAATTTTACAAAGGAAAATACCAAACCAAAGTGGAACACAACTCAGAAATACTTTATACTGTAATGTTGACTTTTTGCCTCAGATTTTTCCTTTTGGGGTGATTTAGTGAAAGCTATTATCAAACGTATAATTTTAAAATTGTTCAGGTTGTATTTCATATTCAGAATCCAAAGACTTATACTGCTATCTAGTGGCTACATTGAGTAATTTTAAATTATTAGCTACATAATTCTGTCTTACTCAAAATGCATACTACGACAGCATTGCCATTACAGTTTTGAAAATCACTAAGGTTGACTTATTGTTAATCTTCTAAACCCCAATTCTAAAATTGCACTGTACATGCTTATAGATGACAAGGTAAGAATTCTTCCATTGTGAGTGCAGTATGCTTTATGAATAAACATGTATTATTATTTTGATAATATAATGAAATGTTTCAGAGTGGGAATACTGAACAAAGAAATTTTCAGACAAACACTAGAGCAACATTTAAATAATGATTCACTAGATATTATAATTAAATAATAAAACATTGCTTCTTCCGAAAATGTAGTAGATCCTCCTTGATTTCGAAAAATCCCAAGGACTTTCATTCATTTTTTTATCCAGAGATTTTTTAGCGGCAATACAAGCTGGGTTACATTTTAAGGCAAGCTTTCTACAGGACACAGAAAGTCAAATAAATCCCAAGGTAATCTTTTCAGCTTATTATTAGTATATTGAGAATTTACCTTATAAAGGTTAATTGGGATTTCTTAAAACCTAATTTATTTACAGTTAAGGAAAAGAAGGAAAGTTGCTGACTGACTTGGTTTTCCTGACTTGGTAACAGAGGTTAGATCAAAACTGAAAAAATGTAGTGGTTAGTTGAGCTAGTGTTTTTTAATGGCTATATTGTGTCAACAATACTGGAAAAATCACTCTCAAAAAGAACTATTGGTAAGGAAAACAGTGTGCTCCCCAAACCTTGAGATTTGACAGTGCTGTCTCCACAAAATAAGGGTGCCAGGCAAGTGTCCATATCCTGTTGTTAATGGGTAGCAGGATACTTCTACTATTATATTTTGCTACCAAAACATGTCCCCTAGTCACAAAGGATGAACACATGCACACACACACACACACACGCACACACGCACACACACACACACTGTGCACAGACTCAGAGTTCAGATTGTTATCTGGGCTACAAGGAAAACATTTCATTTCCCTCCTAGGGCAGTTCAACCCTGATTTCCCTGACAATTAAATTAATTCTTAGGATTTTACATTTTCTGGAGATAGCCCTGTGATGTTTATAAATGTTTTAAATGATATATAATTCATATTTTGCTCTATAAAATGTGAGTATATATTCTATTCATAACTTTTACCTATAAACGTTAAAATGTGTCATGCTCACGGTTGTGTTGTTGGATGCCTCATGGAATTTTCCTTAAATTCAATCAATGGATTTAAATAAAGATTATGATTTGGAGTTTTTATACTTGCCAATCATTAAGGCATTATTCCTTGACATTATTCAACAATAAGGCAATCGCACAGTGTACCACAAAGGATTCTCTTTTATTTCCATTAGGACAGAAATCATGCCTGTGTGGTGAAAAGCTTCATGATGCTATTAATGATTGAATTACTCTGAAGGTCCTGGAATACCTCCGAAGTCATGTGTAATCAGTTACTTCCTCAAACATAATGATATCAGAATAACTATCCCCAAACCATTGCACTCTGAGGTAAAGGCTAACTGAAATTGTTTACTAAAATCTTGTGGAAACTATTTGTTGGGGCACTTAGTCAAATTTTGACAGGTTGTGGGCTAATATGAAATGCCAGCATGTGGTCGCTTCAATTAAAGATTCACTGACTCCACCTCACGCTTGTGAACATCACACAAATAAGGAAAGTGGTCATGAGCAGTAGTGTGCCAACTGAGGGGTCCTGAGACAGGCTTATAATGGTTTGTTATGTATATATTATTTTTATTCATATATGAATTAATAAGTTACCTTTGGTAAAAAAAAATGATTAAAGAAGACAATTTAGTTGATACAAGCAAACTTAACACTTCATGAAGCAGACAGTCTCCTTTTGGAGAACCAAATACTGGGGCGAAAGGCAGGATGAAGAATAAAGAACAAGGAAGAGACAAATAGAAAACATCTGCTTTGCTGGGGCTGCATGGTCAGCCTTGTTTGAAGTGAGCTGGATTGACATTTGCGTTGATTGAATATACTGCATTTCTGCTCAAGCAGAATGTTTATAGGGACACAAAAGTTATTTAAGTTTTGGTTTTACTGATGTGGCATGCCAGGAAAAATCAGCTCCATATTACTCATAAAAAGGTATTTCAACAGTTTCCCCTTTTTGATCATCCTCCTAACCATTCAAGAGGTTTGATCAAAAATATCAGTCTTGGACTTCCCTGGTGGTGCAGTGGTTAAGAATCTGCCTGCCAATGCAGGGGACACGGGTTCGAGCCCTGGTTCCAGAAGATCCCACATGCCGCGGAGCAACTAAGCCCGTGCACCACAGCCACTGAGCCTGCGCTCTAGAGCCCACAAGCCACAACCACTGCAGCCTGTGTGCCTCAAGCCCGTGCTCCGCAACAAGAGATGCCACCTCGATGAGAAGCCTGTGCACCATAACAAAGAGTAGCCCCCACTCTCAGCAACTAGAGAAAGCCACGTGCAGCAACAAAGACTGAATGCAGCCAAAAATTAATAAATAAATAAATAAATTTATTAAAAATATATATGTCTTAATGTAACTCTTGGTTATCATTGCCTCTTTGGGTCTCAGTGTACCATCCACAAGAGATGATGTCAGGCTCCTATTCTTGGAGCTGTCCCCTTTTGTCCATTTTTCTGTTCCCTATTGTCATTCCAGTCAGACAGAGACAATCTGTAGACTGTTCAATGGCTGCCTACATGCATTTAAAGCTTGTGAGAGAATGTAGTATATCAGGGAGACAATAATAATTATTAGCAACAAAAGAATGCCCATGATTTGGAGAGCACTCCTGAGCCAGAGTCCCCATGACCCAAACCAGCTAGAATCAAATAAGTCAAGAAATGATCCCAAAGCGGGGGATACTTCTTTAAGCCAGTTGGCCTGTTTATGTATTTCGTGTAACCTTATCTCCACTTCCCCATACTTGTTTATCCAGCGAACTTGTTCCAGAGAAACTGAGGCATTGGAAATCACAGAGAGCTTTGTCACTGGCAGAAAGAAGTATAGGATCACCAACATTGTAGCATGTCAGTTGGAGGTTGGATTACCGGCCTGAGATATGTGAACAATGGCATTATCGTTTCAGGGCAAGGCAAGGAAAAAGGTGGACAGAAGAATCATAAACACCTTTACGGTGTAAGAATTAAAAGGATGGTCAGAAAGGGAAACGTTCTTGATCCTCTTGATCTGATGTCTTGGAAAGAAGCAGTCTACCTAGATGTTGGCTAGTTCTCTTCCTAGTCGATTTGATTTTGAGATCTTCAGCATTTGCACAGAACCAGGTATCAGGTGGAGCCTTCTTCAGTTGTGAGAAATATGCACCCAAGGCTTGACACCTTGTGAGGTGACAGCAGTGTCAATGGTCAAGAGTACTTGGTAGGGTCCTTTCCATGAATCTTGCTTTTGCAAAAGAATCAGAGTAAAATAATAACCGTTTATAAATGACAAACGACTTAAAATTTTCCATTGATAAAAATCTGCTAAGAGTTTATTACAGTGGAATTGGCAAGGAAATTTGCTTATTTCTGTAGCACACAACATTAATATGATAACTGGAATTATGATTGATATTATACCAGGACAAAGCAGAATTTTAGAAATGTTATACAATTTTTGGAAAACTTGTATTAATAACATATACACATACAAATATAATGAGTGACAAATCCTTTGATATTTTCCAGTGGTCCCCTGGGAAATCTCAAAGTGACTTTGAGGTCAAAAAAACTGTTTAGAATTTGATTTGGGGAAGTAGTCAAAATGTCAAAAGGTGTATTTGACTAATAGGATCATAGGTCATTATGTTCTAATACTTAACTATCTTTTTAACTATAGTGACAATAGAAGATTTTTTTAAAATACAGAAAGTTAAATAGTTGTGAACAGATTTAGCTCTTTTGTTAGCGCAAGTCCATGTGCCCAATGCACACTGAGTCCAAACAAACCAAAAGATTGGAGTTTGGCGCATAGAAAGGTTTATTGCTGGGCCAAGCAAGGAGAACGGGTGGCTTGTGCCCCCAAACCCCAAACTTTCCGATGGTCTGGGGGGGAAAGTTTTCATAGGCAGAATATGGGGTGAGGGCTGCAAAGTGTGTGACTTTCTTCTGATTGGTTGGTGGTGAGGTAACAGTGCTCTAGGAATCTGTGCTCAGCCTGAAGTGGCCACCCTCCACCTGGGTGGAGCCTTAGTTCCTACAGAAGAACTCAAAGATACTGTTATGTGTATTCCTTGAGGAGAAACCAGGACCCTGCCTCAAGGCTGCACTGTTGTTTCTTGACTGCTCCTCCCTTGTTTCTGTATTTCCCCCTCTTCCCTGATTAGCAACTGTTTGAATATGCCCTTTGGAACTCAGGGAAGGTCAAGGAGGCTGAATGAAGCCCATTTTCCTACAACAAGAAACGGGGGACACAGAACGGCTTTTGTGGCCAGGAGGGCCCGACAGGGTCCTGCTTGGTTTCATAAACATACAGACAGACACAAAAACAGATTTTATAGCTTTTATCTTAAAATTGTAGCCATGAGACAGGTATGATAATGCAAAACTCACTAGTTTAGTTTTTAAAAGTTGAATGCAAATTGTGTTTCTGGCAGATGGAATAATTTAAGCGTTACCTGCTGAGATGGCTTAAGCTTTTTACTAATTTTTGTAGAGAAGACTTAAGGTTTTTCATTTGCCTAGTTTCCAAATAGCCTTTCCACCTCTTTTTTTCCCCCTTTCTGTTAAGAATTACCTCCCTGAAGTTTGCATATCGAAGAGATAACCCTCATTTCTATAGAAAACCAGGTAGAATATTTACATCTCAAAGGCACAGAGAAAGAATGCAAGCTCCTGCAGGGAGAACTTTTGTTTCCTAAGGCTAGAATTTATACAATACCTACAAGCCTTTTGGAATGAATATGGGAAGTTGGGGATTGGTAAAAAGGATAAGATGGATTTTGAATTGCTTCTGGAGCCACAATTCTGGTTCTGTAAAAAGACAAGAACAGCTGTTTCCAATTTCTCAAAGAATTGGATTGTAACCTGAATGATTCCAACACTTTGATCCATCCATCCAACTACCTTATCTACAATTTGCTTCTTTATATCAGGGGGATCTTCAACTAAAATAGAAATAAAAATATTCCTATGTTCTAGTTTTAGAGCCATTTGTCTTTGAAAAGGTTTTCTTTCCCTCTGGGTACATAGTTTCATTTAGCCTAGGGAAGAAGACCTTAAAAAAGTTTCTATCAGCCTCTGAATATCAACTTCCAAATTTACCAACTCCTCACTATAGACTATAGAGCTACTAAAATAATAATAATAATAATAATCCTTGCAAATATCTTGTCAGATTTCAGCTATACAAATAGTAAAAATTCCTGGCAGTATTGAATGGCCCCATGGATGAAACAGACTTCCCCAAAGAGGGTGCAGAAGAAACTATCCTCTCAAGATCCAGAGCCACTCCCAAAGACAGCCAAAAGAAAGAAAGACATTTCCCCCAAGAGCTGGCAACAGTCGATAGGACACTGGCCACAAGTGCAGTGCAGCCAACATTTCTGTCTGGCCATGTTTTGGGGCCCCCCCACTGACAGTTGAGCTGCCTGCACATGCAAGAAACAACAGCCGGCATGCCCTAGGCAGGCAGGAAGCCAAGGCAAATTCTCAAGACACAAATGAGACAAATAGGAAGACAATAGCTGTCCCTGGGACAGAAAGGATTGGTAATTAATAGAAACCCCAGAACCAAATTCACCAGAGTCTGCATTTAGAAAGGAAGGGACAATGGGAAATTTTACCTTCCGTCAAATTACAAAACTAAATTTAATAACAAGTTTGATGTCCTTTTTCCAAGGGAAAACAATCCATGGATTGGGGGAGTAGAGTGTCTCACAAGCAGTGGGACACTCTTCCCCAGGGTTTTTGGGCAAAAGCCAGTTTTATAGGGTGTTGGAAGAAGAAATGCGAAACGGGGCATGACTGTCCAAGAGGTGGGAGATTTCCCTGTAAGGCTAGCAGATCCTGTTTTCTAGGGTAAGGTGAGCTAGCTTAGCTGAGAGGGAGGATTGTGACTGGTGTGTTAGGATTCCTTGACAGGTGTTTCCCCTAAGCACAGGCTGACTTGGGTTTAGATTTGTGATGTGGGCTAGGCCACTGGGCTGCCTCCATGTTGTGGGTGCCGATATACTAACTAGCCTTGTCACTCCCTTTCTCCACGGCACTGCAGAGCTCCGCCAGAGCTGACTCCGGTAAGAATTCTCCCCCTTCACTGTCTTCTGCCAGTTTTCTCAGGATCCCATCTGTAGGCTTCCAAGCAAGTGGGATTTAAAGTAGAGAGTGTAGCCCTGCTATCTACCAGAATTTGGCAAGGTTTTCCATTAATTTTAATTTTTGTTTCCCCTTGGCTATTGAAGGGCATAACTGGTAGCAGTTTATTGGAGAATCCCTCAGAGTCCCATCAGTCCTGGGAGAGCCCCATGGGGGGCCCTCTTTTGAGGGTAGATATGGAAGCATTTGCGTTGGTGTGAAAGAATTTGACAAAATCTTTGAGGACAGTCTTTTTTCCAGTGTGCCATTTGATTGCAAATGAGACATAGATTTCTGGCCCGGGGTTTTGATGAGGGACCCCAGGAGGGTGTGGCAGGGGAGGCCCAGGTGTTGTAGGTTTCTGGTCTTGGAGCTGTTGCGTTTGTCAGGCCACTAACTTGGTGGACTTTTGTTTATGGTGGTCTCTTGTGGTCTCTTCAGAGTGGAAAGCAATTCAGATTAGTAGACTGAGCACTCAGGTGAAGGAGGGTAGAGAGAAGGAGTAGAAGTCACGTCAGTCTTCCAGTCTTTTGTTCTAGGTACCTCTGTGTCTTTAATTTTTCTTAGCCTTTCACAGCGAATCTTTCAGTGAAGCTCTTTTGGAATTTTTAAGCTTTTCCGCGGCTTCTGCATGTCAATTACCATAGATACCTCTGTTCTGTTTGTTGATGTGAAAACCCTTGCTTTCAAGTACACTTCATAAATGAACAATCTTGTCTAAATGGAACATTCCCCATAATAGCCATTATAATTCTAGCTTGTCTTGTAAGAATTTACCATTTTTGTAGCTACCTATAGCTTCTGGGACCACAGTTCTTAGACATAAAATAAGCAGGTGTGCCAGAAGGTGGCATGCTCAATTCTTTGAAACTTAAGGACCCCATTTCTTTAGCTAAGCCTTGGGTCTCTGAGCCATATTAATACCTACGAGGCATGTGTCTCTGGGTTGGGGGTTTTGTGGTGTTTTACAGTGTACCTTGTTGCGTGGAAATTTTCTTGAAGTCGGGCGGTGACCTAGTATCAACCTAACCTTTATCCATGACCAACTTATCCTAGCTCGAGAGACGTAGATTTGGGTAGCCAGTGCGCCAAGAGCTTTTAAGCACCTGACTCGTGTCAGTTTTACAGCTTTGGCTTCAGAGATTCCCATTAGCAACAGACTTGTTATTCCTTTCACAGAAAGATTTCTTTATAGTGACAGAGGCCCTGATGGCTTTTAATAGTGTGACTCGTACCTACTTAGATTTTGATTATGATGGTCAAAACAGTCCAAATTTCTGGTCTTAGTTTCCCAAGTTGCCCAGCTCTTTAGGCTGTGGATTTACCTCAAAGCTTTTTGAGTCCCCTAATAGCTGCCACCTGTTGTGTAATTCCAGTACAACTATCCCATCCCCTTTTTGGGATCTAGACCCTTTCTGAGAACTTTAATAAATCCTGGGACTTTTAAAGGTTCAGGATCTTGGAACCTTTCTGGGAAAGTAAGGAGAATCCCACCTACCTCTGAGGAAGAGGGAGTGACTACTCATGGAGATGTCTGTATAAAACACCATTACACTGATCAGATAATTGAACAGATTATTTACCATTATACTTTTATGTTTTTAAAATCTTGGAGGTACAATTTATAAACTTTTCTTTCTTAGTATATTCAACTTTTTCACCTCATGCTACTGTTATAAAAATTCCCGTCATTCTACTGCTATTACAATTAGGATAAAATCTATACTAAGATTTTAATGGGTGATTAGAGTTTTTCCAAGTGAAAAAAAAGTGTATCAAATATACATATAATCATGTTTGTTTTATTTATAATTTTCACTTGATAACTGTGGGAGACAGCACTGACTTCCAATATTGAGGCTTGTGAGGATATGACCAAAAATATGGCAAATATTCTTTCGTCATGTGTGATTCTCCTTTATCTATTAGCACTTTGTCAATGATTATATGGTAATAGCACCAAGGTCATTGTTAATATTCTTTAGCAAGCTCATATTTTTAATGTTGATTTCCTTATTGCTCAAATGATACAAATAAATCCTAAAGTTATGATTTCACTAACATATCAGCAGTCTGTTTTCAAAGATGTGGATGCTTAGCTAATGAAATTATGGCTTGCTTATTCGTCTTTCAACAAATATTATGCCCGTATGGTAAGCAATGGAGTCATTTGAAATATACTTCACACACTAAGATTTTTTATATTTTAAGTTTTGTTTTGAAGTTCACATATTTAAAAGCATTTCATAAAATAATAAATATGATAGCTCTCCTCTTCTATTATTTAAAAAATGTTTACAATTACTGAATATTTTTTTCTTTAGAGAAGTCAAGCAAAGCAACATAAGATATCCAGTATTTCTAGATATCTTAATGGGGGGGGGAATAATGATTTCAAAGCAGAATACCTGACACATGTTTATATTTTTTAAAAAAAGCTTGGAGGCAGAGGAGATACACCTTCTCGTCCTGTTGCCTATGATCACCTCACACCAACCTTCTAGTTATTTTCCTCATACTCTGTTCCACTCAAACTACAGATTTCTTCAAAATTTAGTACTCTATGCATGTTGGTTGACAGTGATCCAATAAAACTAGACACACAAAAGCCTGTGTTCAATTCAGCAAAAATGAACACTTAACACACCATTAAGTCACCCATTGAGGCCACCTGTTTTCTCTGCTTCACTGCTGCATGACACGCCAGGAGAAGGTTCTGAAGTGCTTCCAGGGAAAGCAGCACATCACAGCAACAGCAGAGCGGTAGTCAAAGAGCAAATAAGAGCTTTAGAGGGTGGTTGCTAGGTTGGAAAAGCAGTTGGCTGCCCTTAATGTTCTCTGATTCTGTTTGAGAGCAAGGTTCAAAAAGAAAAATGTATGCGTAAGCATGTGCCAGTGAATGGAAAGTAAATATTTAGATACATCTTTCTTTTTCCTTTGTGTTCAGGAATGCTGCTAGTGTTTTCTCTGTGGTCAAGTAGGACTTGAGATGTAAATTCCCAAAACGCTGTATTTTGTGTGAGTGACTCTGGATGAAAATATACCCAAGATGTTTTTTCCCCTATAGTCTCTATAACACAGGGTCTTTAATAGTTTGATGAATATAGCAAGAAAATTAATAATTACAGTAATCACCTCCCTGCCGCTAGGCTAAGGTCTAAGCTCACTCTGCTCCTGGCACTACAGGCCAATAAATCGGAGATGAGGTGTTGAGTCAAGGAGCACGACTTTATTCGGAAAGCCGGCAGACGGAGAAGACGGCAGACTAAAGTCTCAAAATAACCATCTTATCGGGGTTTGGATGCCAGTTTCTTTTGTAGCACAGAGAGGGCGAGGAGATGAGGAAGTAAAATAAAAAGGTCATAAGTTTTGCAAATATCACCTGGAATGGCCAGCCTCCGGGAGGGGGTGTGTTAATTTCTTCTTTCTTATAGCCATGCAGAGGTGGAACGGGGTCCGGATGTTTCCCTGAACAAAGACACTTTGGTTTAACATTCAGGCAGAGGAGCAGTGTTCCCCAAGGCAGGCCATTGTGTATAGACAGTATCCTTTTAGTGAAGGAAAGCAGCGGAAAGCAAAGGTTAAAGTAAAAGAAACAGATCCAACATGTAGTCCGATCTGGCTCTTCCCTGTTACAATTTGACTAATTAAATGTTCATAACAATCATTTTTTATTTTACAACTTAGGAAATTAAATTTCAAAGATATTAAGTAAGTGTATCATAATTACCACAACTAATAAGAACAGAGTGGAGTTGTGAAATAAGGTCTATCTGATATTATTCCCTAAAGCATCTAAATTCACTTAGCATCCCCTTATCTCTATTTGAAATGTGTTATTTAATCTGATAGCTATGGATCAAGTTGCCTGTCTGCTGAGATCAGATGCTAAATGTCTACAAATATATCTAATTTTAAATTGAGCTTTGGTGATTTCATCATTCAGTAGCAACTTTATTGAGATAGACTTCACATCCCATACAATTTTCACCCATTTAGAGTTTACTATTCAGTGATGTTCGTAGTGTTGTTCAACACAATCAATTTTAAAACATTTTGATCTCAGGAATTCCCTGGTGGTCCAGTGGTTAGGGCTCCACGCTTCCACTGTAGGGGGCACAGGTTCGATCACTGGTCGGGGAACTAAGATCCCTCAAGCCACGCAGTGCAGCCAAAACTAAAAATTAAAAACCAACAAAAAAATTTTTGATCACACCAAAAAGAAACCTCATATTAGTTATCTATTTTATACATATATACACTAATGTGTATAAAATAGATAACTAATAAGAACCTGCTATATAGCAGAGGGAACTCCACTGTACTGTAGAAAACACAACATTGTAAAATAACTATACCCCAATTAAAAGAAAAATTTTTGATCACACCAAAAAGAAACTTCATATCCTTTTGCAGTCACCCCATTATTTCCCACAACTCCCCAACCCAGTCCTAGATAACCACTAATCTACTTTCATTCTCCATAAATTTGCCTATTCTGGACATTTAATAGAAATGGAATTTTAAAATATGTGATCTTTTGTGGCTGGCTTCTTTCACTTAACATAATGCTTTCAACATTCATCCATGCTGTTGCATGTATCAGAACTTCATTTCTCTTTATTGCCGAATAAATTATTCCATTCTATGGACATGCAACATTTTGTTTTTCCATTTTTCAGTTGATGGATGTTTAGGTTGTTTCCACTTTTGGGCTATGTGGAGTGCTGATATGAACATTCATATACAAGTATTTATATGAATACCTGTTTTTATTTCTCTTGAGTATACACACCTAGGAGTAGAATTGCTGGTTCTTGTGAACTCTAAGTTTAACCTTCTGAGGAACTGCCAGATTGTTTTTCAGAGCAGGTGAGCTCCTTTTTCATTCCTGATTCTAGTCATTGAGCCTTGTCCCCCTTTTTCTTGGTCATTCCAGCTAAACATTTATCGGTTTTGTTATTTTTTCTGAAGAATCAACTTTGGGTATTGTTGATTTTTTTCTTTACCGTTTTGCTATTCTCCATTTCATTAATTTATGTTCTAATCCTTATTCTTTCTTTCTGCTTGCTTTGAGTCTAGTTTGTGTCTGAAGATGGATGGTCAATAAATATTTTGATTGTTTGTTTACATGACTGTCTTCTCATAGTCTGGAGTCAACCTTCTAGGAGTCAGGATCCATGATTATTTAACTTTGTCTTAATTGCCTAATACAGTCTTTGGTCCAAACGACTACTAAAAATATGGATAAAATATTGAAAACACATTGTTAACTGCTTTGAGAAATTAACAAGAAAATAAGGGATAATCAAGACCAAAATTTAAGTTGAAGTGGAAATCAGAGGTAAGCAACAGATGATTTTCTCCTTGAGAATGCCATCCAAGGAAAAGTGAATTGGGCTCTAGTTTTCACTCACTTAAGGAATGAATCAGGACACAGTTTGAGATAAAAAGTCTAACAGGTTACCCAAGGTTGATTAGCAAAATGTATGTAAACCTGCTTCCCTAGGGTTATAGTAGGGAAATTACCCATTACTGAGGGGAAAACATACGGTAGAAATGCACCTACATAACATTTAAAGCATGCTAAAATAAGCATGTTTGGTCATACAAACATGTGTGGCCAAACTATGAGGACAAACTATAATCACTAAATTCATGGTAGTATTTCCTCCGAGCAGAAAGAGAAAGGGATGGGATCATATAGGGACACATGGAAACTTTAAAGAATATGGCAAAAAGTTTTTACAACTGGGTGGTAGAATGCAGTTATTATCATGACATTATTCTTTATATCCTATACATTTTAAACAAATATTCTTTGATATTTATACAATACTTGATTTTAATAATTAGATACATATAAATGGAAGGAAACTCATAGATCATTTTTCAAATAAAATAAAACCTAGAGAGGTTGAATGACTAGCTCAAGGCCAAACAGCTTGTTAATGAAGTCAGGACTAAGCTATATTTTCTTTAAAAAGTAACTAAAAACTTTTTAAGAGCCATCTACAAAATATTATGACAACACTAGAAAAACAACTTAAAGTATCAATAGTATAATTGGCCATAATCTGCTTAACATAAATTTTTACATCAATTATTCTTATTAAATCTCCTAAAAAAATATGGCTACAATAATCTGCACTAAAATTTATCCATTGTGGCTCATTTGCTGCACATTTGTAATCCCAGGTTTACTTTTCCTATGAAAAAAAAACTCTTGAAAAGATGTACTGTACTGTCTTATATTGTCAAGCTATGTAAGTAACTTTTAGTATTAGAAAAATAGTATCGGGCTTCCCTGGTGGCGCAGTGCTTGAGAGTCCGCCTGCCGATGCAAGAGACGCAGGTTCGTGCCCCGTTTCGGGAAGATCCCACATGCCGCGGAGCGGCTGGGCCCGTGAGCCATGGCCACTGAGCCTGCGCGTCCGGAGCCTGTGCTCCGCAAATGGGAGAGGCCACAACAGTGAGAGGCCCGCATAACGCAAGAAAAAAAAAAAAAATAGTATCAAAAATTCATAATAAATGTAATCACTTTGTGTGTTTAAAAAAGAATACACACACACAAATATGAATACAAGTACATATACATTTTTTCCTTTGTAAGGAATCACAAGATTCTGGTAAATTTCATGGTATTTTACCACATATTTTAAAAAGTGGTTTTAGTCAGCCTTGGATGCTTAAAGAAATAAGTAATAAAGGAAAACTCAGACAAAGCTGATTCTGGCATTGTTTAGATCAGGAGTTCTCAGTGTATGTCATTGGACCAGCAGCATCATTATCACCTGGGGACCTGTTTTAAAAAATGCAGATTCAACAACTGTGTTTTAATGAGCCTTGCAGGTGCTTCTGATGCAGGCTCTGAGAATCACCGGTCTAATATTTAGCTAAGGTTGAGAACTGCAGACTCCAGGGCAGGGATTTGCAACCCTGTGATACATTAGAAAAATTTTAACAAATGCTGATGTCCACCTGCCTTGGTAGTGTTTCTTGTCAAAAGGTTGTTTTTTTGATTTTTACTTCTCAAAACTAAACTGAGAAGGAAAGATGATTGAGTTTAAAAGGAACACTTTAGAATGTACTTAATCTATTTAAAAGAGGCAAAGGCACGATGAGTATGTAACACTCTCCTATGTCTATTGATCAATTAATAGATAGATATTCATAATTAGTTCACTGCTCTGTGCAGGTGGGAAATAAAATAAAAATTTGGAAACCAAGTTAGAGAAGAAGCAGATGCAAAAGGCTTAATTAAACTGAGGGATATTGCCTGGAAGAGCCTAGACTGGGAGCAGAGCCACAGGGTGTATCCTGGAGACTTGATAACACTATATTGGAAACACTTGAACTGGGGAGAAGCCCTCCAATAAAGGGTAATGTTTGTGGAAAGGGAAGGGTGAAAATAGTAAGAGTTACTGTTTATGAAGCACTAGTTAAAAGACTGGGACTATATGTCTTTAATATTTGTAAAGTACTTGATTTTACTTTGGAAACATTTTTTTTCTTTTTTCTTTTCTTTTCTTTTTTTTTGCGGTACGCTTTTCTCTCACTGTTGTGGCCTCTCCCGTTGCGGAGCACAGGCTCCGGACGTGCAGGCTCAGCGGCCATGGCTTACGGGCCCAGCCGGTCTGCGGCATGTGGGATCTTCCTGTACCGGGGCACGAACCCGTGTCCCCTGCATCGGCAGGCAGACTCTCAACCACTGTGCCACCAGGGAAGCCCAACATTTTGTTTCTTAATTATAATAAACCACAACATAGTATGTGTGAAAAACAATATATACAGGTAAGGGTCATGTAAGGATGTCACCACCTGAGAAGTAAAGACTTTTGGGCTCCACCCCGAGCCATATTCATATTAATCAAGTTCATGTGATTTATGTAAAAGAGTCTAAAAGCCAATTTGTTAATCTCAGATGGAAATGTTCTCAAAGAGGACCAAATTTGTTTACATGCAAGGGGATCAAAGTGTTTTTTTTACTGTAGGCATGGTACAATTGAAATTAATGATAATCAGAAGTTTCCTTAAGGAATATGGATTCTAATAATTAAAATATCTAAGACATCAGGCCACATCCCACATCTCATGATAATGATGATTTTGCTAATGAGACTGAACTATCCTTATCCTTTATTTACACTGCATGATTCTCCATATCGAAGCCGTAATTATGGACTAGAGTCTGTAAGGGCCATCACTAAACTATCTAATAGCTATGAAACAAATGTTTCTCAACACTGGATGCACATTAAAATCATCTGGGGAGTTTTTTAAAAGCATCAGTGTCCAGATTCCACCTCCAGAGATTTTGATTAACTTGGTTTGAAGTAGGCCCCAGGCTGGTTTAATCTATAGATGCAGATGTAGAACCCATAGATATGGAGACCTGACAGTACTTGTTATATGTGCTTCATTGCTTATTCCAGTTTCAAATCATAAACCTATATCATGAAACAATACAGACTGCAATAGTCCTGTATATGGGGAAATATGCAAAGCAGAGACAGAACTTATAGAATGTGTAGGAAAAACATTGTTTTTCAGTGGAAGACAAAATGTCTACAGCTCTCCTATTTAATTATTATCTGATCTGATTCTATGAAAGCTATTTTATAACTCTGTAAATTGCAGATAGCTGATAGCAATGCAAAATTATTGTCCATAGTCATGCAAATTCTGTCTGAAAAGATCTATTGACTTCCTTACTCCACTATGAAATTAGTTACTACTTTTGCCTCCATTTGCTAATCATTTAACTATAAATGTGTCTGTTTTTGTACTTTTCCCTTGAACTAGTTGTTACATCTCACCAGTTTCATAATTAGGTTAAATAAAATTAATAACACTTGTTCATTTTTATATCTTTATAGGAAATGATTTTATCACTCTCTAAAAGTTATTTTTTTAATAATATGAGAGCTTCTATTATTTTTGATTTTTATTTTTTTTGCGGTACGGGGGCCTCTCACTGTTGTGGACTTTCCCGCCATGGAGCACAGGCTCCGGACACGCAGGCTCAAGCGGCCACGGATCATGGGCCCAGCTGCTCCGCGGCACGCGGGATCCTCCTGGACTGGGGCACGAACCCGCGTCCCCCCGCATCGGCAGGCGGACTCCCAACCACTGCACCACCAGGGAAGCCCGAGCTTCTATTATTTTAATCCTTCAAATAAGAATAGTTTGCAAGAGACATTTTTTTTAAAGGAACATTTGAGCTAAGAATTTTAAATTGCACCAGTTTGATGTTTGATAAACATAATACTTTAGATACTATGTGCTTACCAAGATACAACACAAAAATATATATATTGAATCATTCCCAGAATCATTTCATCCTAAATATGAATGTAGTAAATATCTTGTAGTTTAAATAGTGCATATTTCATATATTACTTTAAAAAGACTAAAAAAATTTTTTAAGATTTTTTTTAAGGAAATATCAGGATGAACCACTAGGTGGCAAAGTAACATTTGTGATGTCAAATATCAAGAAAGGCCTGAAAACCCTGTTCAATGTTATTGCAATCGAAATAAAGATGCTCACTGGATTCTGATTTGTAACATTTAAAATTTTGTTCTCTTATTGAGGTGACCCTATATGTAGTTCATATTCCCAAAGAAAACCAATCTTCACAGTAAACTTTAAAAAATAACACAAAAAGTTAAAAACATTGGCTTGAACCATCTATCTTAAAGCTAAAGCTAAACTTAAATTTAAAATGATTTTTTATATATGATATAACAAAATTCTCAAGTTGAAAAGGACTTTCAATATCACTGAGACTAAGCTTTTACTTTATGCTGAAACTGATTTTTAAATATTACTGATTATTAATTATTTACACTCCTATAAAACATTTTCACTTAGAGAAAATGCACTGTCTCACGAGGCAGCATAAACCTACTGTTTTCTAGTTCTTTTTTTTTAATTCGAGAGGTTTTATATAAATAACAGAAAAAATAAGTAACCTCCATTTACACACTATTCAAAAAATTTAAAAATATTAACGCTCAGCTGATTTTTACACAGTTTTATTTTTCTGGAAAATTATGCTTTGTATGGAATAGAACTCTGAGCTCCAAAACTTCAGAGAAAAGTGGCCCATGTCTCAAAATTCTAAAGGAGAAAGCATTTCATTATTTTTCACGGTAGACAGAAGGGTGCATCTAAAAGATGTCAGGATGTCCTGTAAGCATATGTCTCTAATAAGTCAACATATTTCCCTTTCTCCACCAGAAAACCAAACAAAAACAAAAAGTCCAAAAACTATAGTTTCAGTGAAATTATGGACTCCTTATGGGTAAAGGATCTCAAAACCATCTGAGTTAAGTCAGAAACAATGTAGGAAGAATGGAAGTGGTAAAGCGCAGGGTAAAGTAAAAGGGTCCAGCTCTATCCTAAATATCTGTCTTTCTTTCACTGACATTGTATCTTGGAGGTTTCTTTTCCAATTTGTTTTTTATTTTTCATTTCAATTTTTGAAAATGTTTAATTTCTCCTCTATGTCATACATTCTGCTTGACAACACATCAATTTAAATCTATCATTCTTCTTCATAGGGGAACTCTAGGGACATTTCCAGTAAACACAGGGACACAATAGGATACCCCCTGTATTAGTTATCTATTGCTTAGTAAGAAAGTACCACAAACTTCACAGCTTAAAACAGCATACATTTATTATTGCACAGGAGTCCAGGCTTGGCTTACCCAAGTCCTCTGCTTAGGGTCTCACAAGGTTGCAATCAAAGTGTTTTGAGTTTAGACAATTTAATTTGTTCAAATTGTAGCACAGATCACAAGCTTGTGATCCCTTTTTTTTAAACAACGGCAAAAAAAGTGGCTGCCAAGATCACTGATGCAGAGTTATAATCTAAGAATATATTACATATAAAGTTCCAAACGCATTCTGAACTCAACCCATGAGAGACAAATTTCAGTAAGATAATTGGTAAAATTCCCCCCGACATACACCCCACACACACACTTACCTTGCCTGCATATATGTGCATTATGTTTGTTGTCGGTGTTATTCACCTCACTAAAGCAGGCTGAACCCATCCTCAGTGGCTGCATTCCTGAAAATAGTACAGTTACTCTGGTTATTTTGCTGAAGATGGAGAACTAGAAATGAGACAACTGAAAACTCTTAACATTTGCTTCATGCTTCCAACATTATCCACACTTTCTCTACCATGAGTCTGCTGGAATGAAAAACATCAAAATTAGGTGAGAGAACCACTGAGTATGAGCAGAAGGCACTAATTCACAAAAACTCAACATAATGTACACTTAAAATAGCTGAATTTTATTGTATGGAAACTATATCTCAATATATCTGCTAAGAAAAAATACTGGGTATTAGACACACACAAATACATAGAAAGAATTCTTGAAAATATAAGAAGTTGAACATAGTAGTAGATGTTAACAGATCAAGAAGGCAAAAGTAAGCAAGGATAAAGAGCAGAAAACTATGCATGTAGTTATACATCTCTTGTATCAAAATAATATCCTCTCAAAATGGTGAAGATATTGTTCCAGCAATTTTTTAGTATTTATTGCTGTAGAGCAATTGCTGGTTTTTTTCTCATTGTAGACAGCCACCTAGTGGGATACTGTGAGATTGTAAATTCACCTTTGAAACTCTAAAACTTCACCAAGTGTATAAAGTTCTGGGTTTTTGTTAACATTAAATCCAAATACAAAAATGTTTCTCCAACTCAGAGCAGTCATCTTCCTTTTGTCTTAGATGGAAGCTGCCACTCTGTCCACTCTGTCCTTCATTGCTGTACCTCCTATTATATGCATATCTTATTTTCTGGGTCTGTATCGTATCTTTTCTCCTATTATTTTTTCATCTCTTTATTCCTTTCCTTTAAGTTCTTTGAAAAATTCTCATTCATGCCTTCCACTTCTCTCTGATACCCAAAATGGTGTCAATGTTTCCATTGCACTTTAAAAAATAAATCTGGCTATTCTGGTTTTCATGTCCTATAGCATATTGGTGATGATGTCTCAGACTAACTTTGTTTCCGACTGAGATATTTGCTTTAATTTCTCATATAAAATTCTCCCATCATGAACAACAGTATCTTTTTCAGCATCTCTCAATTGTTTTTGCTTTTTCTCAGGTGACATGAAGAGGTCTGTGCTTGCTTTTTATTAGGATTTGTGACGTGTCAGACTGGGCAGGGTCCCTTCTGAATCTTCTAGGTCCATACAAAAGGAAAAGGGAAAGGTGGTCCTTTGCCATCCTTGTTAAAGGAAAGAAGTCGCTATAATGAGAAGCAAAGAACATTGCCACTGTTTCTTTCACGAGTTTAGTAAAGAATTCTAAAATTAGTCAGGGAAGTGATTTCAGCGTTTGCCTCATACAGTTGTCCTTGTTCACAGCTAGTGTGGCAGCCCTCCCACATTTCCCTCATGTGGCCACCTGCACAGATGCAAGCATTTCCTGCATCAAAAGATCTGCAAGACTGCTGAGTTTGGTGTGTCTTATCTCAAGAACAAAGATGTGGAGTAAAGGAAAATGAAAGCCCCTTCGTATTTCCTACTTGACCAGAGCACTGCTAATAAATAGGTGTTTTTAAAAATGAATGTTTAATTTGAGCAGCCCATAGTACAGTTAAAGAAGCGTGGGATAAATTCTCCTTCATATTGGGAGGGTTAAGCCCCTTCCATTTTGCTTCATAAGAACATGGGTTGAATCTCTTTGTAAATACTAGGTCAAAACCAGGCAGGGCAAAGGGATCTTGGAGCCCAGCGAAAAGCCACTGGCAACTTAGTGTCTCCTATAATCTGTACTGGGATTGAATTAGAGCATATATAAAGTAGGACACATGTGGGGATTTCATGTGACTTCCAGCAGTCTACGGGAAGACAGGCTTTGTTGTTTACCAGATACTTTTCCAGAGCCAGGGACTTGTCTGCCATACCTCTAGCTGTCCAATCCAGAGGTCACTGTGGAACACTGACATAGTCAAGGAGATAGCTTCTAACATTGATATTTGTGGGGAAAAAATTATTTATTCACAATAAATAGGTAATAAGTAACTACCTGGTCATCATGTACATATGTCATATGTTCTGATTTTTACTAGATTTATATTTAAAGAAATTAATTTTATGTACCAAGTGTCAAGAAATGTGCCTTATATTGTGCCTAATAAAACTGAAGTCACACTTAAAAACCTTACAAAATATTTGTTAAACTACATGTGGAAAACAGTTGTTTTCCATTTAAGTCAGCACTTTATTCTCCTTTTCTCTCCTTCCCTCCACCCCATTCATATTCTCAGTCTCAATCTCTCTCTCTCTCTCTCTCTCTCTCTCTCTCTCTCCCTCTCTCTCTCTCTCTCTTTTCCTTTCTGTCTCTTTTTCTCTCTGGCTTGGAACAATATCTCAGTGACACACTTGTCATAGAATTATAAAATATTCTGTACCTATATATATAAAATATGTATTTTGTAAATAAGAACAAATGCCAGAATTAAGCCTATCATCTTCTGTAACTTCTAATACTTAACCTGGTAAGATTTTCCACATAAATCACTATTTGAAGATGGGTTGGAGATATTTTCTAAGGGAAAATTCAGTAGGTCTACATTAGTAATATAAACCAAATATAGCAGGAATTATTTTAATAAAAACTTGAAAAATAAAATCTAGAAATTCAAATCAGATAGATAATTTTGTCCCTGAAATGATAAGGCTGTACAGGTTGTAAGCAGCTTTCTACACTTGAAAGCATTTTTAAAAATTCTTATACATTCCATAAATGAAGAATCAAAGTCATCATAAACCAATAACTGACTCTATATGCTTATTAAGAAGTGACTGGATAGCCTGAATCTCCTGTATAACTGTGATATCAGTGTGCATCTGGTTTGTACTTCTGTTTTTGATTTGGTTTTGTTGTTGTGAATGTTGTTCTCGTACCTGTGTAGACAAATGAATTCATGTCTGTCTTAACCGTTGCCCTTTCTAAACACAACTGTGCCATCTACAGCCAACTGATATAAAACAGGTGACACTTCCCCAAGTCTCAGGTATATGTGACAGAGTTCTGCGGCATTTTCTTACAGATAGCTGGGGCAGTTATATTCTCCTTCACAGTTATTTGAATTGAAAATATCATGGGAAAAATGAAGCCATTATTAGTGAGAACTAAAGCTGAAATAATGCCATGAGGTAGATTGGGGGCCATCGGGGGTATGCTGAATTGAGGAGAAAGAAACGCTAAATGGGAATACAATATTGAGAATATGAATAAGCAAGAAGTGGAAAAATACAGCTAGAGAAGAGCTGTGTTTTCAGCATTTCTCTAATCCAGCATACTCGAGGTTTATGAAAAACTTTAGGTGTTAAGGCCTAAGTCTCTATGGGGAGGGGTGTGGAGATCTGTGCATTAGATTTTTCTAGTGGCCTAGATACTGTGAAATTTTCTCCAGGGTGCTTTTGATATTTGGCATCACCTCAACCATCATTACCATTTTCAACTATTTCCCCTAATATGATAGTATCTTAGTCTGTGTATTATACTTATTAGGCTAAAACATAATTTTCCTTACATAATTGCTATTTTTAAAATGTCATTTGCAGTCTCCATCACTATCAACTTGTTAATTCATTAAACATATATATATATACATATAAAGCTTTTACTGTATACCAGACACAGTGTTACCTGTGGCTATATGAGGAGAAAATTGAAGGGATTTCCAGGAGGACACTTAAAGAGAGAAAGCTTGTCAAGCAAAGAATGAAATAACTTTTCCCAGCTAATTTGAGGCTTTCACACCAGAAAGTAAAGAAAAATCCCTATTAAAATGCCAGTTCTTCAGAGAATTGAGAGTTGAACAACTGGAGGAAATAAACTTTACATCCAAGGGCAGGGTGATTCAAGCAGAGGAAACAATGAGTACCAAGTCCCTGATGCAAAAAATGAATTGAACACCTTCATCTTGAGAGGAGAAACCAAGATCCTGGGAATTGACGATCACACAAGAAAGCTTGTACTCAAGCCAAAATATCTTTACGCAAAGCACATTTCTCTTCCTCAAGGAGTGAAAAACCAAGATGTAATGTGCATGCATTACATAGTCTATATAAAATCGAATTTACCTACTCAAATATTATCAGTAGTTCCCATTGTAGGAAAAAAATGTTCTTTAAAAGATAGGAGCATTAATAAAATGAAATACCATAAAAGTCTTATAGTCGGGGGGCATTTAATAATATAGGAAATATTAATTGATATATTGTAAAAAGTAGATTTACAAAAAGTTTGTAGTTTGCCTTTTTCCTACAATTCTGCCCCAAAGCTACCAGATGAGTGCGGGCTATGTGGATTTTGATAGTGGGGAGGGGTAGGAGCCCCAGTGGGCTGTAAAGGGTGCATGTATGGAAGGCAGTGGGCCAGTATGGGGTATGGGAATCCTTACAGAGTGAGGAGGGCATCTGTGCTGGAAAGTAGCCTGACACTGAATGTGGGAACCCGAGCAGAGTGAGGAGAGTTTTGGCATAGGAAAGTGGTCAGCTCAGGGTGTCAGAGCCCAAGAGGTGTCATGAAGACTTGCATGCAGGATTTGGCCTGGTGAAGAGTGTCATATGCAGAGTGGGGAAAGGAAGCTGTCTGTACAGGGACAGTGGTGACAGTGGCAGGAGATTAGCTACATATAGGGAACTTGATAAAATCAGGGGGAGATACCAATATGAAAAAGGAGAAAACTAGAAAGAATGCTACAGTGTTAGATAGGAATTGGAGATATCAGTGTTAACTCATGGTTTGGGATAGATGGATGAATGGATGTATAGACTGATAGACAGCTCTAAATGTAAATGTATATGATGCGTGCGCGTGTGTATGTCTGTGCGTGTGTAAACCTAGCATCCAGATCTTGATTTCTAATATAATTCTCTACTAAAAGGAACCAGGACTCCTCATAAAACAAACAAACAAACAAAAAATTTTAAAAGGCTGATTTCAAAGCCATTTAAAAAAAGTACTTGGTGAACTTGGGACACATTACTATGCCAGAAAGTAAGGAAATGCTCAAAGAATAAAAGGGGATGTGTCAAAAGGGCATAGAAGCCAAATGAAAGGACTCCCACCAGCCGTATCTGGGACAATTTGCTCTTCAAAATATATAATTATATGGGCTTCCCTGGTGACGCAGTGGTTGAGAGTCCCCCTGCCAATGCAGGGGACATGGGTTCGTACCCCGGTCCAGGAAGATCCCACATGCTGCGGAGCGGCTAGGCCTGTGAGCCATGGCCGCTGAGCCAAAAAAAAAGAAATATATATATATATATATATATATATATATATATATAATTATGTATAACCCTTTGAATAAAGTAGAAACCCATGAGTCTATATTAATTAATTAATTAATTATATAAATTAGAACTTTGGTAGGGAGCAGGATATTTATATTATTCATTATAAAAACTTTCTCTCCCTTCAAATTTTGTTTGTTTCTTGGTTCTCTGTTGCTGCCTCCACCGCTTTCTGTTGGTATTCCTTGGTCTGTATCCTTGGCCAGTTGGTATTCTACTCCACTCCCAACGAACAAACTCAACCAACCTTGAAACTTAGGAGTCCTCCTTGATTCTGCTTTTCCCTAAACCCTGACGTCCAAAAAATAATCACGTGTATTTTATTTTCTTACCATTTCTCAAAGCTTTACTATCTATTCCAGCCCACTTACTTCTGCATCAGTGCAAGCCTAGATCACTGCCTCCTTTCCAGCCTCCCTGCCTCTAGTTCATTCAAGAATTTATTCTTACATTCATTCATCAAATATATACTTAAATTCTATTATGCATTAGCACAAGACAGATTGTCCCTGTTCTCATGTACCTTACAGTCTATTAGTGATTAATGAACTAATTTAATCATTACAAAATTGACCTTTACAGTACAATTGTGATAATTAATACAAAAGAGAACTATGGGAGTTGTGAGAAGATATAATGGAGAAAAAAGATCTAATCTGTGAGTTTTATAAACATCACTATCAACAAAGTTGTATTTGAGCTGTGACCTGAAAATGAATGGTTTGTAATTGTGGGGTGGGTGGCATAGAAAATGGCAAATGATACGTACCACACATGCAAAGTCTTCAAGGCAGAAAGAGGCAATGTATGTTCTAAACAGCAAGACAAGCTAAAGAATAGTGTCTAAAGAGCAGTGAAGGAGGGCGAGAGAAGATAAGGATGTGAGAGAGACTTAGAGAAAATGTCAACATGAGTCTGGATGCACTGGATCTGGTGTTGTTCAGGACAGATATCAAGGATGATTCCTGAATTTCTGATTTTAGCAGCTAGCTGGATGATCATGTTATTTGCTTTGAAAAAGAACACCAAAGTGATCCCAGGCTTACAATGCAGGAGGAGGGAAGGCTTCACTTTCAGGTGTAATGATTTTTACTTGCCTATCGAAGCTCTCAGTGGTGACATTGGGAGCTCAAAGCAGACATGTGATGGGCATGTAAATTTGAGGGCAGCTCTAGAGATAAGAAGACTTTTCAGATGCCAAGGAGTAAAAGCAGCTAAAGGAAGGAAGCCTTATCTAGATTCAGGAAGTGATTAACAGCCCCAATTTCTTCTGACACATCAGCTGGAATAATAATTGAAATACATCCATTAGAATTAGCCATATGAAGGTCATTGGTGCATGCAGAATAAATTACTTCAAAGTCTTAAACGTGCCAGTCAGTAGGTGGGGTGGTGGTCTGGGAGCAACCATGTCATGTGACGTTCCTGAATGACTCACCTCCACCTCAGGGCAGTTAAACCGTGCCCTTATTTCTCACTGCCCTTACCTATCAGTGCCCCTCAGAAATATTACCATTCATTCAAGCCCTAATCCAAATTCTTCCCCTCAATGAACCTTTGCACTTTGTGTGTTTTAATTCACAGCACCCACCACTTTTAATGTGTACTGTGATTTCTATACATCCTTATCACTCCCTATAAAGATGTCAGCTCTTTGAGGGCCAAGATCATATTTTGTTCATCTTTGCTTCCACAATGACTTGCACATGGGGAGCAAGTGTGTTTACTTGTATTTTCTTAATTTTCTATTACTCATGAGTTGCTTTTCAATGGATTTCTCATTATCCTGTTCCTCTTTTTTATGTGCTTTTCTGAAAGAAGCTGACAGGCTGTTTCCGAGTGAGCTTTGCCAGGTGTTGGCACATTTGTAGAGTCACCATGGATACAAGTTCTGCTCCTCAATTTTTAAGTCAAGAATCTTAATCTCACCAGTTTTCTAGCAGTGGCCGAGTTCTATTCACAACAGCCAAGTTTAGAGTATACATACATACTTACATACTCTAAAGGTGATATCTATTCATATGTTAAGTATTCCCAATTAAAGAATAGTTTGCATGATTATGAAACAGAAAAAATAATAAACACATTAATATTCAGCTTTTACATGATTTCCACATTTGATGTTTTGACAGAGGGAAGAGAAGTAAGAAGCAATGAGGCTACATGACAAAGTGGGAAGAACATGGTGTTTTTGAAATCAAACAGCCCAAGGTACCAATTTCAACGGTGCTCCTTATAAGCTTATTTCTCTATGAACCAGGAATGACAAAGCCTACCAAAGACACTTATTATGAGAATTAAGTCAATTTATGAAAAGTTCCTAGAATTCTACCTTTAATATTATATAAAATGTAATATAAATATTGATTCTCACTATTTCACCTGTGTTTATATCAATATATCATATGTTTTATTGTCCCAATTCTTCATTTATATGAGGAAATGTGTATTTTTTAGTCTTTTCAAATTATTTTCCAGCTTAAGTACTATTTTATTTATCAGCATTTTCTGGAATCATTGAAGTAAGAGATTCCAGAGACTCTGGAGTAACGGGAAAGCAAACATTACTTTCTACTGGGTTGGCCAAAAAGTTTGTTTGGGTTTCTTGTAAGATGTTTCGGAAAAACCCAAACGAACTTTTTGGCCAACCCGATACATTCCAAATGAAATGTAAATACATAACCAACTGATCCTACCTGACCTCCAAGCCCAGATCATCAAAGCATGTTAGAATATCCAGAGGTTAACTCTGGCAGGGAAAACTATGTATGCAAGTCAATATTCTAGACCTTTTTTACCTAGAGGGGCAGAATTGGGGGGCGTATTGTTATAGAAGATGTATTAACATGAATCTCTCAGGCTCTGAGTTTTGTTCACCTTCTGTGAGCAAAAGGTTAATTTTATGTGTCAACCTGACTGGGCCACATGGTGCTCAGACAGTTGGTCAGACGTTATTCTGAGGGTGTTTCTGACGAGATTAACATTGAATTAACATTGGCAGGACTGAGTAAAGGACATTGCCCTCCTTAATGTGGGTGGATCTCACTTAGTCATCTGAGAGACTGAACAGAGCAACAAGGCTGACCCTGCCTCAGTAAAAGGAAACTTATTTTGCCTGATCTCCTTAAGCTGGGACTTCATTTCTTTCCTGCCTTCAGACTCAACCTGAAACATTAGCTCTTCCTAGGTCTCCATCCTGCTAGCCTTTAGATTGAAACTACACCATTATCTTTCCTGGGTCTCTAGCTTGCTAACTGGAGATCTTGGAACTTGTCAGTCTCTATAATCATGGAAGCCAGCTCCTTATAACAAATCTCCAGATAGTTAGATAGATAGATAGATAGATAGATATGTAAGATATATGTATATGGGCTTGTTTATATAAATCTAAATCTACATATAAATCCTCCTGGTTCTGTTTCTCTGGACAGCTAACACACCTATCTTAGAGAAATTGGGAGAAAGATCCTGGAGAGGGTGCTCCCTATGGCTCAGCTAATGATCAAGCTTATTGTAGATTATCTTCAATATTTACTGTTCTCAGTGTCTCCAGCTATCTTGACTGCTGTGGCATGGTAAAAGTATACAATTGCTAGAAATACTTAGAAGCCTTGGATGGGTTTTGAATATGTTCTAAGATACTCAGGGAAACAGATTTCTCAGTTGTTTCTGCAAAAATACATATTGCAGATTTTTTCTCCTTAACATATTTAGTAATAACTTGATTTTTTTTTTACATTTGTAAGGAAATGTTTAATCCATCCTGAAAGTATTTATTAAAGACCATGTGGAAACTAATGCATGCTTTTCGAAATTCAGTGATTTTTAAAACGTCTTCCCATGTGTTCTCGCTCTCTGTACACCTGGGCACACAAACACTTGTACTGTCTATAAATGTTTAGATGAGAAAAGGACCAACATATTTTATTTAGAACTAACATATACTAATGTTTTATGGAAAATAGTTTGAATTTTAGTCAACCAGCTGCTATCAAAATCTGTACCACACTTTTTTTTTTTTTCAGGTAGCTTATTTGCTGTGGAATTTTCTTTTTCTGTAGGAAAAATATTAAATGCTATCTGTGGTTCACTGTGCACAATCTTTTGGAATTTTAGCAACAGATGAGCCACAGTGTAAATCTTTTAATATAAATGGGCT
Source organism: Lipotes vexillifer (assembly GCF_000442215.2). Lineage (NCBI taxonomy): Eukaryota > Metazoa > Chordata > Mammalia > Artiodactyla > Lipotidae > Lipotes > Lipotes vexillifer. The sequence continues at coordinate 2,264,818 of NW_006794161.1, read as the reverse complement.
CTAGAAGCGACATAAATTTGAGACAATTATTCATTATTATACATAGAAGCTTCAGTCAATAACATAATCCTTATTACAGAATTAACTTTCTGATGTGAATCTTCTCCTAATAGGACTGGATGAATTACAAACTTAAAAATTCTTTTTCTCTCCCTTATGTCTAAAGGAAAACAAATAAATGTCTATTTATCTTTATTAACAAATAATTTTCAAGAAAGATAAAATCATGATTTTCATACAGATGTAAAAATGAACAGGTGTTAAGGATGTTATTTAACTCATAACCAATGACAGAACCAGGCAGATGTTTTAATTCGTTCAGATGAGAATCCAAAGCTTAAACACATTTATAGATCAGGAATACTAAAGTAAATATGCCGATGGATGCAAAAGATTAGTGTTGTTAAAGACTTAATAACCTCGGTTTTGGATGTGTGACGTGCGTTATTGTATATGTCTTGATCAGTTCACAATGGTGAGAGTACATACCCCGGAAGGAAGAGGATAGGCTTAGTATCAGTCATCCCATACAGGCATTGGTCTCTGGTCCAAAGGGCAGTTGGGCCTAGGTTGTACCATGTAGAAATGCCTGCAGCTTCACATGGGTGGAAACTGACCCTCACTCTGTATAGGGACTCTGCACATAGCCTTTGTCCCCTGGGTTCTAACACTCACCATTTATTGTCGGAGGTTGTTCATTCCAGGTGATATACTCAGGCTATTATTACTAGCCCTTCTATAAAGCGTGGTTAAATTTCAGAGCCCAGTTTTAGTTGTACTATGGGGAATAAGCACCGTTGATTCTTCCAGGAAGATGGAATGGGAATATCTACAGAGACTACCATGAGATTTTGGCTGTCCCTATAGAGAAGTTAATCACAGCTTTTATGTGTTTCTTTCATTTGTGTGTCTCATGACAGTTATTTATTCATTTCTGCTTGTCTTTAAATGTTTATTGCCATTATTTCCTGACCAGACTGTAAGCTCCTTGAAAGAAGGGACCAGTCATGTGCCTTGCACTGTGCCTTGCACTGTGACTAGTACAAAAGAGACGCTAAAAAAATTCCTTAAATGAGTGAAGCAGTTTTATTTACAGCAGAAATGGCAGTAAGATAACAAGATATCAGCTAGAGGAAGAGATGAAATCTCAACTTAAAATAAAGTTTGCTTAATTTTGGCATTGAAACGGGAAAATGCCCACAGGGATTTCAATTTCCAAAACCAAACTGAAGTCAAATCAATTCAGTATAGATTCGCAGGCATGTGCAAGGAAGCATATAGTCCCACTGAGTACATTTCAAGGTGTGGTGGGAGTCCCAATGGTAAAGTTGCTTTATGATTACGTGGCTTGAAATAGGACAGTTCACTGTGCTTATGCTAAATATGCATATGTGTGAGCCAAAAAAAAAATTCTTATTCCTCATAATATATACTTATTCTTAAGTCATGGGCCATGTTAATAATTATAATTAGTATATATTGTGAACTAGGTGATTTAAGATAATACATGCATTTTTACGTTTAAAGGAAGGGACTTCTCCAGAAACAGAAAAGCAAATACCATATGATATTACTTATATGTGGAATCTAAAATATGCTACAAATGAACCTATCTATAAAACGGAAACAGACTCACGGAGAGACATAGAGAGCAGACTTGTGGTTGCCAAGGGAGAGGGGGATGGGGGAAGGATGGAGGGAGAGGTTAGGGTTGGCAGATATAAGCTATTATGTATAGAATGGATAACAACAAGGTCCTACTGTATAGTACAGGGAACTATATTCAGTATCCTATGATAAACTGTAATGGAAAAGAATATTAAAAATAGAATATATATGTATATATGTATAATATATATGTATAACTGAATCACTTTGCTGTACAGCAGAAATTAACACATTATAAATCAACTATACTTCAGTAAAATAATTTTTATTTTTATTTATTCATTTATTTATTTTTAACATCTTTATTGGGGTATAATTGCTTTACAATGGTGTGTTAGTTTCTGCTTTATAACAAAGTGAATCAGTTATACATATACATATGTTCCCATATCTCCTCCCTCTTCGTCTCCCTCCCTCCCAGTAAAATAATTTTTAAAAACGGACTTCTCAGGAGACCTTCCACTATAAGTATCAAATAATTAAAATTCATTATTCCACTGTTTTAAAGAGTGGAGTTATAGCTGTTTCTGGACTTGAAATATTTTGAGGTGTTAGTTCAGGCTGCTATAATAAAACAAAAATGTACCCTGGGTAGTTTATAAATAATAGATATTTATTTCTTACATTTCTGAAGGTTAGAAGTCCAAAATCAAGGTGCCAGTGTGATCAGGTTCTGATGAGGGTCCTCTTCTGGGTTGCAGACCGCTGACTTCTGCTGTATCTACACCTGGGGAAAGGGGTCAGTAAACTCTCTAGGGCCTCTTTTTTTTTAAATTAATTTATTTTGGGCTGCATTGGGTCTCCGTTGCTGTGCGCGGGCTTTCTCTAGTTGCAGCGAGTGGGGACTACGCTTCGCTGCGGTGCGCAGGCTTCTCATTGCGGTGGCTTCTCTTGTTGCGGAGCACGGGCTCTAGGCATTTGGCCTCCAGTAGTTGTGGCACACGGGCCCAGTAGTTGTGGCTCGCAGGCTCTAGAGCGCAGGCTCAGTAGTTGTGGTGCATGGGCTTAGTTGTTCCACGTCATGTGGGATCTTCCCGGACCAGGGCTTGAACCCCTGTGCCCTGCATTGGCAGGCAGATTCCCAACCACTGCACCACCAGGGAAGCCCCTAGGGCCTCTTTTATGAAGAAGAGCACAGTCGCATTCATGAAGGTTCCACCCTCATGACCTAATCATCTCTCAAAGATACATCCTAATACCATCACCTTGGGAGTTAGGATTTCAACATATGAATTTTGGGGCGGACACAAACATTCACACTGTAGCACTTGGTGTTGTCAAATAGGAGGGTTGGAAGAGCAAAAAGAATCAGAGCAACTTAAAATAGTCACAATATTTCACAACCCAGTGAAGAGCCTTCTTGATGTTTTCATCAATAATAGTCAGTCAACAAAAATGCATCATTTGAGGCCAATGCAAGGGTGCTTCACATGCCAGCAAGTTATCCGCACTCTAAAATGACAATTATAAATTCTAATGTGATTGTTTAGCCATGGAAGTTACTGATTTAACAAATATATATTAATCTAGAATAAAGGTTTTGCTTTGTTTCTTTTGTTTCAGAATCTAGCATTCTGAGTATTTGCGTTACAGATTTAGTTGTCCATGTCTGAGGAGCAGCAGAGAGAAATTCATTTTAAAGTTAGAGAAACATGAATATAGAGATCAGGTCTTAGCCTCTGATCTCCAAGGAGTTTCTGAGAGAAAGGTAACTGTGAGGGAATTAATATCAAGGGCATGTATTTCCTGAGTCTTAATTCATCTTCATTGTTGGAGGCTGCCCGGTAAACTAAATGGAATGCATAGGTTTCTGCTTTTTCAAATCGTGGCATGTCGGAGATCTGAAAATAGCACCTTTATTATCTTCCTTTTACCTGTCTCTTTTATTTTTTTTTCTTTTTCTCATAGCTATTTGTTATCTCTCCAGGCTCTATAAGCTAAATCAAGAAATATGATTTGGTAGATTACCCTTGTTTTGTGCAAGGTAGAAGCAGAAGTTTTCCACCCTCTCCCCACCCCCACTTAGTAGATTTTTCCAAAAATTCATCCCCAGGAAAGTATTTCTCTTCTGTGGCTTAATCTTCTTAAGGGTGCCAGCCACATGCTCAATAATTACCATATTCTAGTTCACTTGTTTCATTGCCTTTTGTGCACTTTGAGGAAGAACAATACAGCCTGTTTTCTCTTAGTGTTTTCTGAGATCAATTTTGTATCTAAGATACAAAAGCTTGTTCTAAAGAGCAAGCTTCCAAATATCTTCTTGAATACAAAGAACTCTATTCTTTCACTCAGTGTGAAAGAATTGTACAAATAACCACCCATACATATCACTGGATTGTAAGGAATAAATAGCATCTTTAAAATACCAAACACATCATTTAAAATTACTCACATCAATCATTTAAAATCTACTGTTACACTTCAAACATTCAAATTGGAAAATGTAAGCATTAAGTTTACAAAATATTAATGAAATACCCAGTATGAACAATTTCCCACCTTATAAAATTTAATATTAAAATCCACAAATTTCCAGAAGACTAAATTTTTCTCTAAAAGTTTTAATTATGACAGAATTTATACTTTAAAAATTAAACTTGAAAATGGAAGCTTCAACAGAACCTGGTCTCATTTGTGAATTTGTAACAATATTGCAAGAAACAAATGAATTGGGGCCCTGAAGAGTTGTCTAGTCAGACATAATCTTATACATTTCTAAACCTCCTTCCTAGATCATCCACATACTGACAATATTATTATAGATTATGTATCTATATTCCATATTTTCTGTTTTAGTCAATATGTAATTCCGTATTTATAAGACACTAAGTTTGATCATAATATTTTTGTATTTAATTGTTCAAATGGGAGTGCTTAGGTTTATATTTCTGTTAGTAGAAAGCTTGTGGTTGAATAACAAAGCAGATATTAGACCAAATATTGATCGTGTTTGGTTTTCAATTATAGGGACTCATTTATAGCCGTTTAAGTTTGTTAAATTTTTCTTATTATTTAATCCATAATTGTTTGGAAGTTTATAAAGAGCATTTTTAGCTGTCTATATGTGTGCTGAAAGCCCAACAGAATTTGATGACTAAACATTTCCTTTGAAAGTAAAAGGGAGGTAGGATAGAAAGCACTTTTGCAAATAAGACATGTAGCCCAAAAAGGTGTGTTTCAGTGGAAAACTATGTATCTTTCATAGTATCTTCCAGCCCTGTTGGTTGTCTTTGAGCTATTTTTCAATTCTTTATAAACTGTAGGTAACTGACAAGTGTACATGCTGTCTCCTCCAGAAGTGATTTAATTGGTTTCCTCCACCCTGTGGAAAAGCTAATTTTGTCTCCATTTGCAATTCATCTTGAAGCGTACCTTTTTTCTATACTGTTTTGTACTGTTTTGACTTTTACTTTGAACCGGTTTTAGACTCTGTGTCATACCATGAGTTAAAATAAGTTCTTTACTATGTATATGGTCACTTTTACATCTGTATCAGAGTCATGATTGTACCATTTTCTGGAAATTATCTTTTTACAGAATTTTTCAAACTAAGGTGAATGCCACAAGTTGGCAAAAGCAAATGCTGAGGCAGAGATTGGGGTATGAGATGTTTATTAGAGATTAACAATGAAAAGGGAAAGAAAGGAAGTAGAATTGGGCCAAAGAACAAGTAGAATTGCAGAGCAAGCCCGTGACTGCCTCTGCTAACCCCGTGTGTAGCCCATTAAAAAGCCCTGCAGAGGCCACCTACCTCCCCTGCCTCAGTCGCTGGGTGCAGGCTGTTCCAAGGAGGGTGTCGGCCAAGGAGGCTCTCTGCCACTAAGGCAGACCCTGCATCCACCCTTCTTCCTCTTCCACATGCATAGACTTGACCCAAAGGTGCCTACATATCACCGTATAACTTCTGATCTGTACTTTCGGGGTGTTTCCCAAGGCTGGGTGAGCCTGCACAGGAGGCAGCTGGAAGCCACTTCTACATGGAACTGGTAGGCGAGCAACAACACAGTTGCATTTGGAAGTGACTAGGAAACATACAGGCATAGGCCATTAATCCATACTCACTGTATCCCCTTAGCCAGATTCCAGGAATG
>NW_006794161.1:2256949-2259038 GCF_000442215.2 Lipotes vexillifer | reverse complement strand
AATGCCTGCAGCTTCCCCCAAACCATGGACACTAGAAAAGTGCCAGGTAGAAGGCAGAGAGGAAAGAAATGTGACTTATGCAACTAAATCTTATGTTTGCAATTTCACGAAAACATAAACATGTGGATGTGGGGTAGGATCCTCTCTATGGCTTGGAAGGAGCTCATCTTGAAACTTACGCATCATTCTCTTCACAGCCAGTCTATTTTGAAGTGTACCTGTCATAAGGGAGCACTGAAGAGAGAGTGACTAAACCTGCCTGAGGGAATAAGAGGAAAACTTTACCAAGGAGATATTTGATGTTGCAGGTAGAGAGAAAATACTGGTCTTAAAAATCAACAGGAAACACCTAATGGACAAACATTCTGAATTTGAATGTTTACCTCAGCTAGCTGTTTTCTGAAAACCAACTACGTTTAACAAATAGGAATGTAAATATTCTGAGAATAGACTCTAGTTAGATTATTACTTCCTCTATGAAATTTTGCCTGAAGAACACTTGCTTTGCTTGCCGTAAGGATGAGGCAAGTATTTAGGTCAACTTTTTTTTAAAGGAGACAAAACTTATCAATAATACTCTGTTTGTAATATTGATCAGAGAAATCAGTGTATCTTTAATTCCTTTCCCAGACTCTCTTTCCTTTACTGATCTTGTTTCTTTACTTCCCGTTCTTCAACTCTTTCCTTCCTTTTTAATACACACCATTTGTTATGGACTGAACGTTTGTGTCCTCCCCAAAATGCAGATGTTGAAATCTAACCCGCAATGTGAGGGTATTTGGAGGTGGGGCCTTTGGGAGGCCATTACGTCATGAGGTTGGGGCCCTTATGAAGGGGATTAGTACCCTTGTAAGAAGAGACCCTAGAGGTAGCTCTTGATCTTTTCACCTTGTTAGGACACAGGGAGAAGTTGACAGTCTGCAACCCTAAAGAGGGTTCTCATGAGAACCTAACCATGCTGGTGGGTGGTCTTAGACTTCCAGCCTCCAGAGCTGGGAGAAATAAATTTCTGTTGTGTATAAGACATGCAATCTGTAGTACCCTGTTATAGCAGCCTGAACTAAGACACTATTAAATAAGAGTTCCAGTTCTCCTCCTTCCCAATTTTTTCCTAATATGCCCTCTGGAAAACCTCCTCCAGTAAACTTACCTATTCCCTTTTTGTCTTCCTCCCATAGTTTTGCCTTAACTGAGATCTGATTCCTTTTCCTCTCGAAGGAGATCATTGTTTAGCTCCTAAACTTAGGATAACCATACAGTTTACAGTGTTAACTAAGAAACTTCTAAGAGTGAGAAGGTGGGGGTTAGGGGGTAGCGTTACACCAGGATAACGGGCATAAACTTGAATTGTCAAACAAGGATGTATGTCACACTACCTCAACCCCAAACAACACGGGACTAGAGCTGGGTAAGGACAAAGTGTAGAGTCTCTTAAATCTTCACTGTCACTTCCAAAATGTTTTTTCACTGTTAACAACTCATCATCCAGAGAGCTGCATTGCCCACCTAGAACAAAGCAAACTACAGCTCTCAGGCCACATCCAGTCCACCGCGTGTCTTTGTAAATAAATCTGTGTCAGAACACAGCCATACTCTTCATTCTGTATTGTCTGGCCAACTTCAGCTACAATAGCAGAGTTGAGTTGTTGCAACAGAGACAGAGTGGCTTTCAAAGTCTGAAGTATTTATTATCTAACTATTTACAAAAAAAAAAAATGTTGCTGATACCTGGACTTCCTGAGCTTTTCTTGAGGAAGGGCTGGTGTTACTTATGTTTACGGGTCTTATTCACTATGAGTATTTGAATAATATGCCAAGCACATAGTAAATGCTCAATATTTGTTTTATGGATGAGTATCAAAATGCAGAATAAAGCTACCACAACTAGTAATTAAAGTGTGTTATTGTATATAAACAGACAGATCAATTGAACAGGATAGAAAATTCAGAATCTCTATCATATTTGTCAGTATTTAGTATATAGAAATACTATAATTTCTACAAAAGGAAAAAGAAAGGTGATCTATAAATTAAAATCAAACTGGAAAAAATTTAAACTATTTTTTTTTTTTTTTTTTTTTTTTTTGCG
>NW_006794161.1:2235045-2256938 GCF_000442215.2 Lipotes vexillifer | reverse complement strand
GCAGGCCTCTCACTGTTGTGGCCTCTCCCGTCGCGGAGCACAGGCTCCGGACGCGCAGGCTCAGCGGCCATGGCTCACGGGCCCAGCCACTCCGCGGCATGTGGGATCTTCCTGGACCAGGGAACGAACCCGTGTCCCCTGCATTGGCAGGCGGACTCTCAACCATTGCGCCACCAGGGAAGCTCTCAAAAAATTTAAAGTAATTCTTTCATATCATCAAATATCAAATATCTAAGCAATGTTCAAATATCCTTGATAGTCTCCCTTTCTCTCTCCCTCTTCCTCTCCCTCCCCCTCCTCCCCTTCTCCTCCCCCTTTCCCTCTATTCAAATTGTTCACATCAACATCCAGATAAGATCCATACACAGCAAATAATCAGTAAGTCTCTTTTAATCAATAGATTCCTCTCCATTTCTCTTTTTATTTATTCATTTGCAATTTATTTGTTGGGGAAAGAAAGACAAAGAAAATAATAGGTCAATGGATCTATAGTATTTCTCATGTCCTGGATTTGCTGATTACATCATCATTGGTGCCACTTAACATGTTCTTCTATCAACTGTAAATAAGTACTTAGATCTAGAATTTGTTCAGATTCAGTTTCCACGTTTTGACAATAATATCTCATAGGTGGTACAGTGTGCTGTTCTCATGTGGTACATAAAATTGGATTGTCTGTCTTTTTTCTGCTGTTATCAGCCATTGATGATCAATGCCTACATCTCTTAATTTATCAGCATTATAAAATGATGATATACTAATTACAGCAGTTTTGCTAATATAAATAGTATACAGTAGCTAAAACTTCACAGTTAAGTATTTGTTCACATCAGTGTGCTTTTTTTATATTTAAGAAAAAATTCTAAAAAGTAAATATCTGAATCAAAATAAACTTACATTTGAAAATTTACATTACATACATATTTATTTATTTTTTGTTTATTTTTGACTGTGTTGTGTCTTCGTTGCTGCACACGGGCTTTCTCTAGTTGCGCTGAGTGGGGGCTACTCTTTGTTGTGGTGCACGGGCTTCTCACTATGGTGGCTTCTCTTGTTGCAGAGCACGGGCTCTAGGCTCGTGGGCTTCAGTAGTTGTGGCTCGTGGGCTCTAGAGTGCAGGCTCAGTAGTTGTGGCGCACGGGCTTAGTTGCTCCGCGGCATGTGGGATCTTCCCAGACTAGGGCTCGAACCTGTGTCCCCTGCATTGGTAGGCGTATTCTTAACCACTGCACCACCAGGGAAGTCCTACATTACCATACATATTGCCCAATTACCCTCCAGGAAAGTTATACTAACTTGCATCCCAATGTTTGGTTATCATTGTATTAAACATTTCTATTCATTTGTTTGCTAAAAATGAGAAATTCATTGTGGTTTACTTTATAATATTTTGCTTACCAATAGGATTAAGCATTCTCTCCTTAAATTTAGTTAGTTAGTTAGTTTATGTATTTTATTTTATTTTATTTTTGTCTGCGTTGGGTCTTCTATGTTGCACGTGGGCTTTCTCTAGTTGCAGCAAGCAGGGGCTACTCTTCATTGTGGTGCACAGGCTTCTCATTGCAGTGGCTTCTCTTGTTGTGGAGCATGGGCTCTAGGTGTGTGGGCTTCAGTAGTTGTGGCTCAAGGGCTCAGTAGTTGTGGCTCACGGGCTCTAGAGCACAGGCTTAGTAGTTGTGGCACACAGGCTTAGTTACTCTGCGGCATGTGGGATCTTCCCAGACCAGAGCTTGAACCCGTGTCCCCTGCATTGGCAGGCAGATTCTTAACCACTGCGCCACCAGGGAAGCCTGCTTTCCTTAAATTTAAATTTGTATTTCTTCTTTTGTGAATTTTCAGCTCTTGTTCTTTGACCATTTTTCTGATGGATGTCTATCTTTTTTCCTTGTTTCTTCAATATATTTAGTTAAGCATTACGGAAACGTGATCTGTGATGAGTAACTCTACTGTAATAAATAGTCACCACATATGTGTAACATCCAACTGTTTACTCTTTTGCAGGAGTAGTCCTAATAAATTCCAATACTCTTTTTTGCCTCCACCATTCCAATGAACTGCTTCTCACCAGGGCCTCTGATGACCTAATTTCCAATGCCAAGGAAAATATTTCAATTCTTACATTTCTTGAGTGTATTGCTGCATTTTTCCCCATGAACTATTAAATCCAACTGAAACTCTATTCTCTCATACTATTTGTGCAAATAATATATTTTGATTTTTCTTTTACTCTTAGTCTCGGTATCCTTTGTTGTTGTCGGTCTCCTAGGTCCTTTTGCTTCTGTCAAAGATTGTTGGGGCTTCCCTGGTGGCGCAGTGGTTGAGAGTCTGCCTGCCGATGCAGGGGACATGGGTACATTCCCCGGTCCGGGAAGATCCCACATGCCGCGGAGCGGCTGGGCTAGTGAGCCATGGCCGCTGAGCCTGTGTGTCTGGAGCCTGTGCTCCGCAACGGGAGAGGCCAGAACAGTGAGAGGCCCGCGTACCGCAAAAAAAAAAAAAAAAAAAAAAAAAGATTGTTATTGTCCAAATTTCTGTCTAGGTTCTCTTCTCTTATCATTCTATTCCCTGTGACTGAAATCTTAGGTGAATGACTCTAACTATGTATCTACATCCAAAGTATGTATCTTTTGATCTTGGGAGTTGCATGTACAAATGCCTTCTGTACGTATCTAACTGGCTAAGTCACAAGTACCTCAAACTCATCATATGCAAAAGTCTACTCGTCACCTTTTACCTCCACCAATTTTGCATGCCTTTATTAATGGTCCCATCATTTATCTGAATGGTCATGTCAGAAATCTGATAGGCCTATTGTTGCTTTCAAAATTTTAGAGGAACTATGGTAGAAGGAAAAGTGTGTACTTTGCCGCCAAAACAACCTGGCTTAATTCTAGCCCTTCCACTACTTAGTTGGTAATCTTTGGGCATGTAAAAAATATTCTTTGATCTCCAGGTTTCTCTTCTGTCAAAATGGGGGCAGCACTAGATTCTCAGATTTGTAGGTGTGAGTAAATGGTAACACATGTAAAAGTACCTAGCATGAAACACATAGCAGACCTTCAAAAAGTACTGATTTTCCCTTCCTCTCTTTTCATTCACCACACATCTAATTCATCACTTCCTCAATCTCCTCCCTATAACTTTTCAAATCCATTCCTTCTCTTCCATATTGATTACCACTGCCTCAGATTAGTCTTTCATTGTTGCTTGCTTGGATTGCCAATATCTTCAACTAGTCTTCCAATTTCCAGTCTAAACGTTTTCCAGTTTATTTTCTGACCAGAATGTGCTTTGGAAAATGTATGCCTGATTATATCATGCCATTACTTTAAAATCATCAGTAGTTCCTGATAACCTTCAGGAAAGTAAATCCAAGCCTTTTTACCATGCAATTTAAGACATATTATACATTTTTTTCTTTTCCATTATGGTTTATTATAGGATATTGAATATAGTTCCCTGGGCTATACAGTAGGACCTTGTTGTTTATCCATGCTTTATTTAATAGTTGGCAAGAGCTAGTCCCAAACTCCCAATCCATCCCCCAACCCCCTGCACACCCTGCCCCTTGGCAATCACAAGTCTGTTTTCTGTTCCATAGATAAGTTCATTTGTGTCATATTTTAGATTCCACACATAAGTGATATCATATGGTATGTGTCTTTCTCTTTCTGACTTACTTCACTCAGTATGATAATCTCTAGGTCTATCCATGTAGTTGCAAATGGCATTATTTCATTCTTTGTTTTAGCTTTTTTATGGCTGAGAAGTATTCCATTGTATATATAAACTGCTTCTTCTTTATCCATTCCTCTGGCAATGGACATTTAGGTTGTTTCCATATCTCGGCTATTGTGAATAGTGCTGCTATCAAGGCATATGATATTTTAATCTCTGCTTATTTCTTCTATCTCACCTCTTGCCACAACCTGCTCCCAATCTGTGCCTTCCACCTCCAGCTTTCCCTATTTTTTGCACTAATCATAGCCCTGAAGTGCATATTCCTAATTCTAAATAAAACTACTTAACCTATAAAGCAATATTCTCACAGGGTGGGATGCCCTGTGCTCAAGGTAGGACTGCTTCACTGCCCAGCAGCAGGCTTCCTTCTACAGAAGTCAAGAGGGATAGATTGCCCTGGGAGGAAGACCCTAGTCTGCAGAGCTCTGTGCTTCCATGTCAGGAGTAAAATGGGAGCCCAGCAGTAGCCGTAGTCCTCCTAAGATCGTCCACCCTCCAACTCCTTCCACTCACAGCCTGGCTGACACTCTCTGCCTTGGAAATATTAGGACTAAACTCATTACTTTTCTTATACCAGTTAATGTCAATCACCAGAAGAAACCTAAGATTCCTAGATTACCTGGGTTATAATACTGCCTATATGGTGCCTTTTCTGACCCCATATTCCACTCTTTGCATCGTTTCTCACTGTGGCCACTGAAACTCATGGTAGGTTATTAATAAAGTCTCTTCTGTGAGACTTCATTGTATCATGTTGCTTTAATGGAAACCTATTTTCTTCCTGAGGACTTTCCCTTTTTATAGTCTACTCAAATGATGACTGATTTCTTTTCCACTCTTTTTTTTGGGTGTGTGGTGCGCGGGCCTCTCACTGCTGTGGCCTCTCCCGTCGCAGAGCACAGGCTCCGGACGCGCAGGCCCCGCAGCCATGGCTCACGGGCCCAGCCGCTCCGCGGCATACAGGATCCTCCCGGACCGGGGCACGAACACGCGTCCCCTACAGCGGCAGGCGAACTCTCAACCACTGCGCCACCAGGGAAGCCCTCCACTCTCTTCTTAAAGTAGGGCTAGAAAAGTAGTTGGTATCTTCCTCACTCCTCTTTACCGCTTCCAGTCCATTTCCCTGTTGCCTTCCCTAAAAGTGCCCAGCTTTCAAACTTGTGTCATCAGTTTGTGTTTCCCATTATCTGTCCTTTGTGCAGTCATCTCTAACTCCCAGGGTCAGCTCATCCTCCCCTTATCTTAAATAAAGATCATTGGCTGCTTAGATCGTTGTCAAGCTCTCCAGCATTACTTCTGTCAGGTTTTTTGTTGATTGCAACATCCATGCAGATGATCCTTTCCATTCCCTGGCCTTTGAATTCCTGGACCTCCTCTCAGCCAGTGGTCTCTTGCACCCTCCTCAGCCACTCACTACTATGACTTTATCAATACTGATAATTACAACCTCCTAGGTAATCTTTACCCCTCCCTCCAATATTACCCCAAATTTTTCCTGATCACTCCCTAAACACCAACATTATTTTCATACTGAGAATACCACCCTCTCACTCTTCTCTCACCTCCCATGTGTCTTTACTTCTCTCATTTACCTAGTTTAAATCTTATGTTCGTTCATTATAATTACTCCCTTGACTGTATTCGATTCTCTCTTTCTCATTTGTTTTACTTGTATGGCTAATCCATACCCCTAGTTAAAACCAATTATCTGTCTACTCCTTGCATGTAATTCCGTAGCTGAGCATAACTAGAGAAAAATATACAGTCATACTTACTTGTGTCATTTCAAATTCGTGAACACTAACCCAAATCATTTTTAATGCCAATGATTACTATATCATCAATTCACAGACCATTCATTCTCTTATTCGCCTAGACATTCTTCCTTCCTTTCTGCTCTATTCTCAAACTTGCAGCAATTCCTTTTTGATCCTTGCTCTCAGCTATTGATTTGACTTCCTATTTAATTAAGAAAATAGAAGCAACCAGAAAAGATGGAGCATGGGCTCACAAGACTAAAGTATAAAGCTATCTGAATCTTTGAATTCATTCCTATTACTATGGGTGAACTGTTCAGTTTGGTATTATGGGCCAGTTTTCAATTGTCCACTAGATGCCATCTCCTGTCATGCCCTCAAGGGCATTGCACTGACAGTTCTCCTCTTTCTCCCTTGAATCATCCATGTTTCCTTCTCTTCTGGATCATTCCCTTCAGTATAAAACCATACTATTCTTTCAACACTATCTTTGTAAAAAAAATTCTCCCGTAACCTCATTGTCTCCTCCTGCTGACATCTCATTTCTTTCTTTTCCTCTGTATCAAAATCTCTTCAATGAGCTGTCTATACACCCACTTTTCCTCCTCCCATATTCTCTTGAATCTCTTCTAATCAACTTTTCATTCCCTTCACTGTATCCAATCTGTATTCTCAGTTCTTTTTTTTTTCCCTTGACTTGTCAATATAATTTAACCCATTAGCTGACTTTCTCCCCCTTGAAACGTTCTTTTTTTTTTTGCGGTACACGGGCCTCTCACTGCTGTGGCCTCTCCCGTTGTGGAGCACAGGCTCTGGACGCGCAGGCCCAGCGGCCATGGCTCATGGGCCCAGCCGCTCCGCAGCATGTGGTCTCCTCCTGGACCGGGGCACGAACCCGTGTCCCCTGCATTGGCAGGTGGACTCTCAACCACTGCGCCACCAGGGAAGCCCCATTCTTTTTTTCTCTTAACATCCAAAACATCACACTCTCTGAGTTTTTCTCCTACCTCTCTGGACAATTTCTCAGTCTCTTTGCTGTTCCCTCTTTATTTCCTGACCTCCAGATGTAGGAATTTTCTAGGGTTTGGTCCTTTGGGATCATCTGCCTATATCAACATTCAGTCCTTAGGAAACCTCATCCGATCTCATCGTATGATATACCGTCTATATGCTACAATTCCCACATTTATACCTCCATCCTGGATCTCTCTTCCAAATTCCAGACTTATGACCAACAGCTTTCTCTTTATCCCTACTTGGGTATCCAATAGTCACCTCAAGTTTAAATGTTCAAAACTAAACTACTACTATTTCTCCTCCATCACCACCAAAACAAAAATGCTTCCACAGACTTTCTATCCCCCCAAATGCTAACTCTATGAAGGTAATTTGAAGAATGTGGAGGTTGCCTTGTAGACGTAGTTAAATATTAAAGCTATAACTATTCCATTTCACTATTAAAGATATCATTTTTATGGATTAAGTTTAATAATATATAATTTCCTTATATAACTTGAACTCAAGGAACCCTTGTCTAAATTTGGGTCCTTTAGAGAAGAAAAAAAAAAAAAGCCTGAGAGAATACCCTCATGTTAATTAGTTAGGAGTACAATCCCAGGGCACCAAGAGTGAGAGGAAAAGGAAGTGAGGTAAAGAGAGTTGGAAAGGAAATACAGGTGATGTGGTGCTCTGCTGGCCATCACTATTTGACAAGCCTTGAAAAGACGTGCACGGAAAGCCTGTGTAATGGAGCAGTCCATTTGCAGGAAGAATAGAGAGCAAATTTATCTGCTGTTGTCTCTGTGTCTCTTGCCAACCGTTGGTCAAAGTTTTCCCCATGAGAAAACTTTACCCTGCACTTCTGTGTTGTGTCACCTGGTCTCTGTGACGGCCTCTAAGGCAGGCAGATCCCGCATTTTGCAGTGCTGGCTGTGGGTGGGGCAAGCAGCCCAGGCTCTGAAAGCTTGGTAAGACCAGGAAACTCAGAGAAGTGTGAAAAGTGTTTGATAAACCCCATATAACTGCATCAGTAGATTTGATAGTTAATGTCCCGTAAACACCCGTACCATCTATGTGTCAATACTTTAGAGTAATTTTAGGTAATTTTTTAATTAAAAGAGGGTAAGCCATATAGCAGTACTATCTCTTAGTTATTTTAACAATGACTGACGAACTTATATGTGGCTTATAATTGTGAAATAGTTTGAAAATAAATAGGCATTTCAGATCATCAGCTTATCATTTTATGAATATTTACAGCTCAGAGTTTTTAAATTATTTCCTAAAATATTTTTCCCAAATTACTATATTTTCTTCTAATTATACCTCTCAATCTGTTTGATGTTTAGGCTGTTGATGACTAAAATGAATTACGTGACTTTTTAATATTTAATCATAAAGCAATATTTTCCTCATAAAGTTTTCAGTTTGAACTCCTCTAGCAAGGATTCTTTTCATTTCTATCTTTTCTATTTTTGGTACCAACTGCACAAAATAATATTTTTATATGAATTAGTTGTGAGATCTGCAGATTTACAAATAAAATATCACTATTAAAAAACTTATTTTGGGCTTCCCTGGTGGCGCAGTGGTTGAGAGTCCGCCTGCCGATGCAGGGGACACGGGTTCGTCCCCCGGTCCGGTAAGATCCCACATGCCGCGGAGCGGCTGGGCCCGTGAGCCATGGCCGCTGGGCCTGCGCGTCCGGAGCCTGTGCTCCGCAACAGGAGAGGCCACAACAGTGAGAGGCCCGCGTACCGAAAAAACAAACAAACAAAACAAACAAAAACTTATTTTGGCATTAAATTATTGTAGGCTACTACTGAGTGGTAATATTAACTTGCCTTAAAGGTACCTCAAGAATAAGTGAACCTATCTAAGTAATTTAAAACCTCAAACTTTGGTCACAATCTAGTGTTAACTAAATAAATAATTCTAAATCCTAGGGATGAGTTAATGTTAAAAGATCTATAAGTTATTTTCCATATAAATAATTGAGTTATTCTCCTTAAGTAAAGTATAAAAATAAACGTTAAATATCTGTTTAAATTATATTGATAGGGAAAATTTGATATTAATTTTAAAAAGAGATTGCAATAATTCTTTTAATTAAAAAATTGGCCTCCATTAGGCCTGCAAGTTTCAAACAGTGCTCACACTGTCAAGAACTTTCTTAAAAAACATGATCCATTTTCTCCTCCCTTAGTTTTTTTAATGTAAATTTTATTTGTATATAATACATGTGTTATACATAATTGCATATACAAATCATAAGTATAGAGCTCAATGAATTTACACCAAGTGTAACTAGCTTCCAGATCAAGAAAGAGACTATTACAGAGTCTCTCCTGGTTTTGTAAAGTAAACGTGAAACTAGATGCAAATATGAATTTGTTTAAATTAATAGTTGCCATCTAACTGCTTCTGAGTTTATTTCCAGTCAGAATTATTTAAAATCATTTTTCTAGTTAGAGCACAGTGATAGTAAGGTCTGAGTTTCACATGTAATGGTCATATGAGTGAACAGACGTTCTCAAACAAAATGAAACACCTGTATTTAAAAGCATATATGTGTGTATGTGTGTGTGTGTGTGTCACTTTGATAGAAAAACATATACTATTCTTTTTTTTTTTTTTGGTACGCGGGTCTCTCACTGTTGTGGCCTCTCCCGTTGCGGAGCACAAGGCTCCGGACGTGCAGGCTCAGCGGCCATGGCTCATGGGCCCAGCCGCTTCGCGGCATGTGGGATCTTCCCAGACCGGGGCACGAACCCGTGTCCCCTGCATCGGCAGGCGGACTCTCAACCACTGCACCACCAGGGAAGCCCAGAAAAACATATACTATTTTATTCATCGATTTATTTACATAAAGAAGACAGTATTTTATTTGTCTTTTCTAAATCAACTTGGTGTACACCATACTTGGTCATAATAAATAAAAGATAATGACATCTTTCTTCTGAACAGTACTCGAGAAAGTTCAAAACACAGACATGTTGTGGTCAGGTTTACAGACTGCTAGGCAATAGGTGAAAAAATATTTATTATACTATTAATACAAAGTGGCGATAAAATAGCTTACATTACTCTTCTCAGCTATAGAAATAGAGAGGCAAATTTTATAACTTCCAAAGGTGAATCTCTTTTTATAGCTCTTTGTAATAAGGTAGTCTTTTGTTTGATGTTTCAAAAGTAATTTATCTGTTTTAAGTAGCAGTAAGTCATCACCACCATCTACATATAAAGCTCTATATTAGAGTAACTTCTTTAGTAAGAAAAATAGCACTGTGGACATTAGGCTAAGCACCCAACTGCTAAATAAAAGATTGATTTAATATTGCAAAGCTTTGAATCTGTAAAGCAGGTGATCTTCAGTAAACCTCAATGGCAATTGAACCATTAGGCAACTAACGCGAGATGTAAACTAATAACAAAGACAAGTTAGAAGTAGCTATGAAGAGCACTTGTATAGCCACTAGGTGCCAGTGTTTTGTGGAAAACTCATTAAATGTTATAACTGATTTCTAAATTATTCCTTTCTTTTTTTAAAGTCACATATTGAATTGGGCTATTGGCATATCATATTTCTAAAATGAGTATATTTCTTTGTCTTGGATTAGTCAAACTCACACCAAAATAAAATAAAGCAATATTTGAAAGAAGTGATAAAGCAAAAAAAATTACCATTATCAATATAAATCTTTGGCTGTTAGAGCTGAATCATCATTGATCAATAATCAAAGGTTTTATGAACTGAAAACTTAAGTAATTTGAATATATGTGATAAGATAGCTGCATAAGCATTTTTAAACTGAGACATATTGCTTGGTTCCAAAATACTTTCTTTTCCTACATGATAGCTTACAGACAATTAGAAATGGGATCACATATAAGTTAATGTAGGAAAATTATTTTTAAGGAAACTCTCTTTAATCTATCAATTGGCATTGACCCAAAGTTGGATGTAAATAGGCCCACATGAAAACTAAAAACGGTAGAGATTATCTTCAGAAGTAACCAACTCATTGATAGCCAAATACAGAAGGCCTTTTTCTTATAAATATGCTAAGTTATAAGGGCTGATTCTATTTGTTCTTCAAAATAAACCTAAATAAAATCACTACTGTAATCCCTTAGTGTCAGGTAGAGTTGGTGCCCCTTTGCTTTGGCATAGAACATGGTATTTGAATATATATGGAAGTTTGGTGGAAAGTTGCAAATAGATGAGTTTTTTATACTTTCCAAATAACTCTAAAGTCCAGTCTAAGATATAGATCAAGTGTGTCTTAAAGTTACTAAAAGGTTTTCCAAAACTGATCTTGACTATTAAGCTATCATCTGATTATTAGACAACTAATTTAATTTTTGAATATTCAAGGTAATATTGTCATACGGCAAGGATAATGATTTCATGGAGTCTATAAAGAGAAACTGTGAGTTGATTCTGTCATTGTATGTTCATACTATCCAGGCAGTTTCCTTTACTAACAGAAGTAAATAGGTGACTTAGGATATAATAGCTTGATGACATTGTTTCTGAAATCACTCAACTCTCTCTACCGTGACTCTATATTACATACAAATAATAATACTCTTGGCAAAGTGATGGTCTATTTCAAGCCTATCTAAATATATGCCTTTTATCTGAATAATACTAAAATTCCTACTGAAAGCTCTTAAAATGAGTGTTTATCAGCTTTATTTCTTAGTAAACTAGAATGTGAGGGAGACCTGGCTGTGTTATACTTTGTTTTGTGATTAATTCCATTGATTGGAATGGTTTTCACCCTTTGGGAGGTGCCTTCCCAAGCTGTAACCTGGATGGAAGCAGATAATATTTCCAGAATGTGCCCATTAAAACTTCTATTTTATTCCTCTCTGGTTATTCATATGAAATAATTTCCCTAAATCCTAATAATCTCTGAGTAACCTGATAAAATTGTGACTTTGGCATATAAAAGATACACAATAACTCTGTGGAATGACTGACTAAACATGCAAACCTGAGGACCAATTTAACCTTACATACCCTGCTTCCCTATCTTTTAAAGGACATTTACCATCCTTTTAAAAACATCCTCTATGCTTTTTGTTTGTCTGAGAGTTGCTATAGTTTTAGAGGATATCTCACTTTATTTATTTATTTACTTTATACAGCAGGTTCTTATTAGTCATCAATTTTATACACATCAGTGTACACGTGTCAATCCCAATCACCCAATTCATCACACCACCACCACCACGACCCCGCTGCTTTCCCCCCTTGGTGTCCATACGTTTGTTTGGCACATCTTTGTCTCTATTTCTGCCCTGCAAACCGGTTCATCTGTACCATTTTTTAGGTTCCACATATATGTGTTAATATACGATATTCGTTTTTCTCTTTCTCACTTACTTCACTCTGTGTGACAGTCTCTAGATCCATCCACGTCTCAACAAATAACCCGATTTCATTCCTTTTTAGGGGTGAGTAATATTCCACTGTATATATGTACCACACCTTCTTTATCCATTCGTCTGTCGATGGGCATTTAGGTTGCTTCCATGACCTGGATATTGTAAATAGTGCTGCAATGAACATTGGGGTGCACGTGTCTTTTTGAATGATGGTTTTCTCTGGGTATATGCCCAGTAGTGGGATTGCTGGATCATATGGTAATTCTATGTTTAGTTTTTTAAGGAACATGCATATTGTTCTCCACAATGGCTGTGTCAATTTACATTCCCACCAACAGTGCAAGAGGGTTCCCTTTTCTCCACACCCTCTCCAGCATTTGCTGTTTGTAGATTTTCTGATGATGCCCATTCTAACTGTGTGAGCTGATAACCTCATTGTAGTTTTGATTTACATTTCTCTAATAATTAGTGATGTTGAGCAGCTTTTCATGTGCTTCTTGGCCATCTGTATGTCTTCTTTGGAGAAATGTCTGTTTAGGTCTTGTGCCCATTTTTGGATTGGGTTGTTTGTTTTTTTAATTTTGAGCTGCATGAGCTGTTTATACATTTTGGAGATTAATCCTTTGTTCATTAATTCATTTGCAAATATTTTCTCCCATTCTGAGGGTTGTCTTGTCATCTTGTTTATGGTTTCCTTTGCTGTGCAAAAGCTTTGAAGTTTCATTAGGTCCCATTTGTTTATTTTTGCTTTTATTTCCATTACTGTAGGAGGTGGATCAAAAAAGCTCTTGCTATGATTTTTGTCAAAGAGTATTCTTCCTATATTTTCCTCTAAGAGTTTTATACTGTCTGGTCTTACGTTTAGGTCTCTAATCCATTTTGAGTTTATTTTTGTGTATGGTGTTAGGGAGTGTTCTAATTTCATTCTTTTACATGTAGCTGTCCAGTTTTCCCAGCACCACTTATTGAAGAGACTGTCTTTTCTCCATTGTATATCCTTGCCTCCTTTGTCAGAGATTAGCTGACCATAGGTGAGTGGGTTTATCTCTGGGCTTTATATCTTGTTCCATTGATCTATATTTCTCTTTTTGTGCCAGTAGCATATTGTCTTGATTACTGTAGCTTTGTAGTATAGTCTGAAGTCAGGGAGTCTGATTCCTCCAGCTTTGCTTTTTTCCCTCAAGACTGCTTTGGCTATTCGGGGTCTCTTGTGTCTCCATACAAATTTTAAGACTTTTTGTTCTAGTTCCATAAAAAATGCCATTGGTAGTTTGATAGGGATTGCACTGAATCTGTAGATTGCTTTGGGTAGTATAGTCATTTTCACAATATTGATTCTTCCAATCCAAGAACATGGTATATCTCTCCGTCTGTTGGTATCATCTTTAATTTCTTTCATCAGTGTCTTATATTTTTCTGCATACAGGTCTTTTGTATCCATAGGTAGGTTTATTCCTAGGTATTTTATTCTTTTTGTTGCAATGGTAAATGGGAGTGTTTCGTTAATTTCTCTGTCAGATTTTTCTTCATTAGTATATAGGAATGCAAGAGATTTCTGTGCATTAATTTGGTATCCTGCAACTTTACCAAATTCATTGATTAACTCTAGTAGTTTTCAGGTGGCATCTTTAGGATTCTGTATGTATAGTATCATGTCATCTGCAAACAGTGACAGTTTTACTTCTTCTTTTCCAATTTGTATTCCTTTTATTTCTTTTTCTTCTCTGATTGCCGTGGCTAGGACTTCCAGAACTATGTTGAATAATAGTGGTGAGAGTGGACATCCTTGTATTGTTCCTGATCTTAGGGGAAATGCTTTCAGTTTTTCACTATTGAGAATGATGTTTGCTGTGGGTTTGTCATATATGGCCTTTATTATGTTCAGGTAGTTTCCCTGTATGCCCACACTCTGGAGAGTTTTTATCATAAATGGGTGTTGAATTTTGTCAAAAGCTTTTTCTGCATCTATTGAGATGATCATATGGTTTTTATTCTTCAATTTGTTAATATGGTGTATCACATTGATTGACTTGCATATATTGAAGAATCCTTGCATCCCTGAGATAAATCCCACTTGATCATGGTCCAAGGATCATAATCCTTTTAATGTGTTGTTGGATTCTGTTTGCTAGTATGTTGTTGAGGATTTTTGCATCTATATTCATCAGTGATATTGGTCTGTAATTGTCTTTTTTTGTAGTAACTTTGTCTAGTTTTGGTATCAGGGTGATGGTGGCCTCATAGAATGAGTTTAGGAGTGTTCCCTCCTCTGCACTTTTTTGGAAGAGTTTGAGAAGGATGGGTGTTAGCTTTTCTTTAAATGCTTGATAGAATTCACCTGTGAAGACATCTGGTCCTGGACTTTTGTTTGTTGGAAGATTTTTAATCACAGTTTCAATGTCATTACTTGTGATTGCCCTGTTCATATTTTCTATTTCTTCGTCGTTCAGTCTTGGAAGGTTATACCTTTCTGAGAATTTATCCATTACTTCCAGGTTGTCCATTTTATTGGCATAGAGTTGCTTGTAGTAGTCTCAGGATGCTTTGTATTTCTGCGGTGACTTTTGTGACTTCTCCTTTTTCATTTTTAATTGTATTGATTTGAGTCCTCTCCCTCTTTTTCTTGATGAGTCTGGCTAATGGTTTATCAATTTTGTTTATCTTCTAAAAGAATCAGCTTTTAGTTTTATTGATCTTTGCTGTTGTTTTCTTTGTTTCTATTTCATTTGTTTCTGCTCTGATCTTTATGATTTCTTTCCTTCTGCTAACTTTGGGTTTTGTTTGTTCTTCTTTCTCTAGTTCCTTTAGGTGTAAGGTTAGATTGTTTATTTGAGATTTTTCTTGTTTCTTGAGGTAGGCTTGTATAGCTATAAACTTCTCTCTTAGAACTGCTTTTGCTGCATCCCATAGGTTTTGGATTGGCATGTTCCCATTGTCATTTGTCTCTAGGTATTTTTTGATTTCCTCTTTGATTTCTTCAGTGATCTCTTGGTTATTCAGTAACGTATTGTTTAGCCTCCATGTGTTTGTGTTTCTGTTTTTTACGTTTTTTTCCCTGTAATTCATTTCTAATCTCATAGCATTGTGGTCAGAAAAGATGCTTGATATGATTTCTGTTTTCTTAAATTTACTGAGGTTTGATGTGTGACCCAAGATGTGATCTGTCCTGGAGAATGTTCTGTGCACACTTGAGAAGGAAGTGTAATCTGCTGTTTTTGGATGGAATGTCCTATAAATATCAATTAAATCTATCTGGTCTATTGTGTCATTTAAAGCTTCTGTTTCCTTATTTATTTTCATTGTGGATCATCTGTCCATTGGTGTAAGTGAGGTATTAATGTCCCCCACTATTATTGTGTTACTGTCGATTTCCTCTTTTACAGCTGTTAGCCCTTGCCTTATGTATTGAGGTGCTCCTATGTTGGGTGCATATATATTTACAATTGTTATATCTTCTTCTTGGATTGATCCCTTGATCATTATGTAGTGTCCTTCCTTGTCTCTTATACCATTCTTTATTTTAAAGTCTATTTTATCTGATATGAGTATTGCTACTCCATCTTTCTTTTGATTTCCATTTGCATGGAATATCTTTTTCCATCCCCTCACTTTCAGTCTGTATGTGTCCCTAGGTCTGAAGTGGGTCTGCTTCAGATAGCATATATATGGGTCTTGTTTTTGTATCCATTCAGCAAGCCTGTGTCTTTTGGTTGGAGCCTTTAATCCATTCACGTTTAAGGTAATTATCAATATGTACGTTGCTATGACCATTTTCTTAATTGTTTTGGGTTTATTTTTGTAGGTCTTCTTCTTCTATTGTGCTTCCCAATTAGAGAAGTTCCTTTAGCATTTGTTGTAGAGCTGGTTTGGTGGTGCTGAATTCTCTTAGCTTTTGCTTGTCTGTAAAGCTTTTGATTTCTTCATCAAGTCTGAATGAGATGCTTGCCAGGTAGAGTAATCTTGGTTGTAGGTTCTTGCCTTTCATCACTTTAAATATATCATGCCACTCCCTTCTGGCTTATAGTGTTTCTGCTGAGAAATCAGTTGTTAACCTGATGGGAGTTCCCATGTATATTATTTGTCATTTTTTCCGTTGCTGCTTTCAATAATTTTTCTTTGTCTTCATTTTTGCCAGTTTGATTATTATGTGTCTTTGCGTGTTTCTCCTTGGGTTTGTCCTGTATGGGACTCTCTGCGCTTCCTGGACTTGGGTGGCTATTTCCTTTCCCATGTTAGGGAAGTTTTCGACTATAATCTCTTCAAATATTTTCTCTGGTCCTTTCTCTCTCTCTTCTCCTCTGGGACCCCTATAATGGGAATGTTGTTGTGTTTAATGTTGTCCCAGAAGTCTCTTAGGCTGTCTTCATTTCTTTTCATTCTTTTTTCTTTATTCTCTTCTGTAGCAGTGAATTCTATCATTCTGTCTTCCACGTCACTTATCTGTTCTTCTGCCTCAGTTATTCTGCTTTTGATTCCTTGTAGTATAGTTTTCATTTCAGTTATTGTATTTTTCATCTCTGTTTGTTTGTTCTTTAATTCTTCTAGGTCTTTGTTAAACATTTCTTGCATCTTCTCCATCTTTGCCTCCATTCTTTTTCCGAAGTCCTGGATCATCTTCACTATCATTATTCTGAATTCTTTTTCCGGAAGGTTGCCTAGCTCCACTTAATTTAGTTGTTTTTCTGCGGTTTTATCTTGTTCCTTCATCTGGTACATAGCCCTCTGCCTTTTCATCTTGTCTTTCTGTGAATGTGGTTTTTGTTCCACAGGCTGTAGTTTTGTTGTTCTTCTTGCTTCTGCTGTCTGCCCTCTCAAGTATATCTTACTTTAAATATCTAGTTTTCCCAGTAGCCCTTCTAGCACACAGTATGAATATGGGAGGTGCCACGGGCTGTTCTGTGGCTTCCAATGGAGAGGTATAGGCCTAAAGGGATGACATTTGAACCTACTAGATAATGTAACTTGTTGCCTGGTGGTTATAAATGTCACAAGAACTAAACTGGTTAAGGGTGAGAGAGACCAGCACTGTCCCTGTGGTCCTTGCTGCCTTTGTCTAAGCCAGCTATGGCAGGTTTGTACCCAAAGTTAGCAAATTCTAGCCAGGTTCAGACCAGAGCTAGGATATCAGAATCAGACTAGTGAGGCAAAACACAGTGGAAGAGGGCTTCCCTGGTGGCGCAGTGGTTGAGAGTCTGCCTGCCAATGCAGACGACACAGGTTCGAGCCCTGGTCTGGGAAGATCCCACATGCCATGGAGCAACTGGGCCCGTGAGCCACAATTACTGAGCCTGCGCGTCTGGAGCCTGTGCTCCGCAGCAACAGAGGCCGCGATAGTGAGGGGCCTGTGCACCGCAATGAAGAGTGACCCCCACTTGCCACAACTAGAGAAAGCCCATGCACAGAAATGAAGACCCAGCACAGCCATAAAATAAATAAATAAATAAATACATCGTGTATTAAAAAAAAAAAAAAAAAAAAACACAGTGGAAGAGACAGAATTTACAAAGACAAATTTTTATAAAAGGAGGCAGCGGGGGGCGAGGGGCATATGAATGAAGCTGTGCTAATTATACACAGGAAAAACATGTACACATAAATAGGGCTGCCCCACTTTTGTGTGTGTGTATGTGTAAGTTTCAGGTATAAAGCATTACAGGTCAACATTTGTATATACTCCAGAGTGATCAACCCCATATATCTAGTTACCATCCATCACCACACAGTTGACCTTTATCCATTTTGCTTACCTCCAACCCCCTTCCCTTCTGGTAACCACTAATCTGTTTTCTGTATCTATGTGTTTGTTTTTGTTTTATTTTATTTGTTCCTTTGTTTTCTTTTGTTTGATTCCACATATGAGTGAAATCATATGGTATTTGTCTTTCTCTATCTGACTGGTTGAGATCTATTTCTTTGTCTTCGAGTTTGTTGATTTGTGTTCCTACTTCATCCCTTCTGCCCCTCTAGTGCATTTTCAGTTCACTTATATTCTCTGTTTGGTACTTTATTATATTTTGTCTCTATTGAAGTTCTCACTAGGTTCATCCGTTCTTCTCCTATGATTGGTGAGCATGTTTACATTAATTTGAACTCTTTATCAGGTCGGTTATTTATCTCCATAAGGTCTTTTTTCTGGGAATTTGTTATATTTCTCCACTCTCTGTGTTTTTCTATATGTATTAGGCAAAACATCTACCTTTCCAAGTCCTGAAGGAGTAGTCTGGAAGTGTAGGAGTGTAGGAGATGATCTGTGATGCCCAGAAGTGCTGTCTTCCCTGCCCTCCAGAGCCAGGTGCTCAAGAGGAATCCCCTTGTGGACTGTCCTGGGGCCTCAGCTGCTGCATAGGGAGGGCAGGGTGTGATGCAGTCTCCCTGTGCAGATGTGGCATGGCTGTGGCACAGGGAAGTTAGAGTACAGCCCGTGTACCTGGCCTGCTTGTGGTATGGCTGCTGTGCCAGGTGGGTTGGGTGCAGGGAGCTGGCCCAGCTGCAGCCCTGCTAGTGTGTGGGGAGGGTGGGGCATGGTGCACTTGCCCAGTTTGGTTGTGTCATGGCTGCAGTGTGGGGTAGGTAGGGCATGGAGGATGCCTACCAGGCTAGCAGGTGAGAGGGAGGCATCAAAAATGGCTCCCGCCAGCTCTCTCAACAGCAAGTTAGAATGAGATTGCAAAAATGGTACCCACCAGCATTTTCATCCCTGGAGAAAGTCACTTCAGTTTTCTGCCTCTCTGACAGACACTTTGGGATTAGTAACTGGGTGTCCCTCACGTACCGTCTGGGTGTTTTTCAAACTGTTGCTTTTTGATGGATCTCAGGGCAAGTTGGTCTGCAGTTGAGCCCTTTAAGAGTGGGTTCTCGGCAGCTGCGTGGGTGGGTGGCGTGCAGAGAATGCCCACTGGTGCTAGCAGGCTAGAGGGAGGGTTCCAAAAATAATGCCCACCGGCCTTTGTGTCCCCAGAGAAAGTCACTGCACGTTCCTGCCTCTCCAGGGCTACCATTCTTTTGGGAAGAAGGTGGAATCTTTGTGGCATTTCACAGCCACTTCAAGGACTGACAGAGGTACATGTTCCTTCCCTGGCTGTCCTGAAGTTGCCTCCTCTTCTTAGAAGCAACTAGAAAAAGATTATGTCACTATTCACTGTAGGTAAAGACTCTGAAAAGTAAAATTATTTTACTTTGACTGGGTCCCAGGTGATAAACTGACAATATCAGCTTTGAAAGAAATAAGAAGCCACTGAAGAAACTGATATCATTCTCTTCATTATTTTTTAAAATTAAAAAAAAACACACAATTAGCAGTATCAAGGGTGATTCCTGAAAACACACACATACAAACACATATAATTTACAGTCCTAATTATGCTGTTGCCGACTGTGGGGATATAAATTGTGTAACCAATTTGTAAGCTTCAGTTTCTTCCTCAATGAAGAATGCCTGCCTCACAAAGTTACCTTATATATTGTTTCATATTTTATTTTATTTTATATACATTGTATAATATTTTTTTCTGTGTGCTTCCATGGAAAACTGTGCATCTTCTGTAGTATACCCTTCTAGGTTATCATATTCCAGCCCTGTTACTTTTCTCTGAGCTAATTTGCAACTCTTCTGTAGGTTGTAGGTAACTGAGAGATAAGTAAATTATCTTGTCTGGTAGTGATTTAACTGACTTCCTCCCCTCTGTGGAAAACTAATTTTGTCTCCCTTTGCAATTCATCTGAACATTCCTCTGTTCCTTAATAATTTATGCTGTTCTGACTTTTCCTTTGAACCAAGAACCCCTGACAGTACGTGTCCGTTTTCCTCATCCAGTGTGGACTGGTTGCCCTCCAGGCTAGCTGCACAGTACTGGTACTTCCCTTCATTGTCATCCTCAAAAATTCGGTCATTTTTCTAGGTTTTATCCACTGTTTACTGTACACTGTATCTGTCTCTTTGCTTAATTTGCATTTGCCTTTGTTCAGAGATATCCTCTAGTAGTAGGTTCCCATTAATGAAAGACTGAACAGTGTGTATGTGTGTATATATGTGTGTGTGTGTGTGTGTGTGTGTGTGTGTGTGTATTCTTGCATTCCTAAAAATATCCTCATTTTACTCTCTTTCTCTTTTGCTGCACCATGCGGTTTGCAGGATCTTACTTTCCCACGCCCTGGGCAGTGAGAGCACGGAGTCCTAACCACTGGACTGCCAGGGAATTCCCTTTACTCTCATTCTTGAACATTAGCTTGTCTTGAGTATAGAACTGTTCACTAAATACCATTTTTGTTAAAATTTTGAAGACATTGCTCCAAAGTGTCTTAACAAGTAGATTCTAAACCCCCATAGACTTATCTACTTATTTTCTTTTCTCTACTTCCTGTTTTTCACTTCTTTGTGTTTCGTTTTACTTTTGGTCCTGGATTTATCTTTCAGTTATTTTAGAATGTTATTTATTTCTATTATTTTTGTGCTCTGATTTTTTTCCTTTTCATAGCATCCTATTCGTATATCTATTGAAAAATATACACATTGAGAAATGGTATTTCCACATTGAAAAATAGTATTCCCTACGTTATCTCTGTTTCCAGTAGATTTTATCTCTTATGGTATTTTTTTATTGCTTTATTCCTTTACTAGTATTTTAGTAAGGTTTGCAAAGGAAGAAAAATAACAACATGTGATCAGTCGTTTGGTTAAAAAAAGAAATTCCTTTTTAATTTTCCAGAATACTAATTTTTGGTTTTTTATTTGTATTGGGTTGAATAGTATCTCTCCAAAACACATGTCGAACCAGTGAACGTGGCCTTATTTGGAAATAGGGTCTTTGCAGATGTAATCAACTTAAGATGAGGTCATACTGGGTAGTGTGGGTCCTAAATCCAATGTCTGGTGTCCTTATAAGAAGAGGAACATTTGGGCACAGAGACACACACAGGAGAAAAGGGATGTGAAGACAAGAGGCAGATATTGGACTGATACATGTATGATCTAGGGACCACCAAGGATTGCTGGCAACCACCAGAAGCTGGAAAAGATAAGAAAGAAAGGATTCTTCCCTAGAGGCTTCAGAGGGAGTATGGCTTGCTGACCCCCTGATTTTGAACTATTGATACTAGCCTCTAGAATTATGACAGAATAAGTTTCTGTTGTCATCTGGTTTCTGTACTTTGTTACAGCAGCCCTAGGAAACGAATACACCTTTCCCCATTAAGATGAATTTATAATTTAGCAAAAGTAGATTAAGTTGCTTTTGAAAAACTTGTCTCAGATCAGTACGTTTTAAACCTTCCTTTTTGAGAAACAGAAAATGCAGACAGTTGAGAATCTAAAACTTCTTCCCTATAATCATACAATGTTCAAGGACTTAGTGTTAATTTTTCCTCCTTAGCGGTTTCTCCTGGTCGGGTCAGCTCAAGCACCCAGTGATAAGTGCATAGAATAAAACAGTTTTTCCTATGCTTATAACTGAAGATAAAATTCCAGTTTTATACATTTAGCTAATTAGAAGTGTAGATGATGACTGCTTTCCATAGATAATTTTAGGGCCTGGGCAATTTGATGCCTTTTTCTGTACAATGAGATTGGCATTTTTTTTCTTTTATACCTAAGAATTTGTTAAGCTCTACACATAGTTTTATTTAAATATATTTGGTTCAAGACTAGTGAGAGAGAGAAGGAAATGTATAAACAAAAAAGACAAGCCAAGAAAGGGATGTGTTCAAGAAGAGAAGAGTCAACTCTATCGAATGCCACAGACTCCAAGGAAACTGTTTTGTGTGAAGGAAGTTATTGACATCTTTGGTGCCTTGAGGGGTTCTCTGAGCAGAGACCAAATTGCAGTAAGCTTGTGATTGAATTAGAGGTAAGGAAATGAAGTAGGGGGTGCGCTTTTCTTTTCTATGGAAAAGTTTGGTTTTGCAAGGAAGGAAAAGGAGGGGCATAGGATATTATTATTAGAACAAGAGGCTTGGAGTGTTATATTTAGAAGGGAAAGAGTTTGAAAGGAAAAGGCTCTGGGG
>NW_006794161.1:2226079-2234861 GCF_000442215.2 Lipotes vexillifer | reverse complement strand
GAGAGAGAGAGAGAGAGAGAGAGAGAGAGAGAGAGAGAGAGAGAGAGAGAGAGAGAGAGAGAGAGAGAAAGGGAGAGAGAGCATGAGAGCTAGAGAGAGAGGGAGAGCAAGAGAGGGAGAGAGAGAGAGAGGGAGGGAGAGAGAGAGGGAGGGGGGAGAGAGAGGGAGAGAGAGAGAGCATGAGAGAGAGAGGGAGGGAGAGAGGGAGAGAGAGGGAGAGAGAGAGAGGGAGAGAGAGGGAGAGAGAGGGAGAGAGGGAGAGAGGGAGAGAGAGAGAGAGAGGTAGAATGAGAGGTCGAGGGAGAAGATAATTAGTATATTTTCTTGAGCAGAAGGGGACACTAATATCCAGACAGCGATATATATTAGCACTAGCTTTGGACATAAGCACAGCCCCTGAGACTAGAAAGAAAAATGATTTGTTTTCAGAGAGTTAAATGGGGAGGGGACAGGAAATTGAGAGCTCTTGACTTTCTGTGAAGTTAGAAAGCAATATCACGTACTAAAAATATTTATAGAAAGAAACTAAATTGAATAAGCTAAAATTATTATTTTATTTCAAAGGTGAAATAGCAAAAAATGACTACACAAGTGCTCTGAGAGCTCTCTTTAAAACAATGTGAAAGGAGGATCACTGAATAACAAGAGTCCTAAACCCATGGCTTCTTAGGCCATTAACAGAAATTATGAATTTCACACAGCCCATCAACCTTGTATATTTAGTTGATTTACAGAACGATAAATGACAAGTACAGACTGTGGTTTCAGATGCTAAGAGACGGGTAGGTTCTGCTATTTTATCTCTAAAGGCTCTAAGTGTCCTGTTTCGATTCAAAAAAAAAAAGTGCTTCCTCTAAGAAACATCCACTGAGGATGTGGCTTTATGACACTTTTACTTTATTTGCCTAAGTGCTTGCCTTTCAGGGTATAAGGGAAAGCTGCATGGAAATTTTATTTGACTTCATCTGGTAACACTTTCTTATTTTAGAAAAAAAAAAAATGTTAATTAAATATGTAGCTCCTATAGATAAACTGTAAGTTCCTGACATAAATTTCAAAATCAATCAAATATAGGTAAGTGACTGACTGAAGTATTTTATGCCAATCTGCTTATTTAGAAAAGAAAGTGATTTCATCAGCTAAGCATATAACTTATTCAATCCTCTCAATTAAATGAACACATTCATAATTAAACAAGACACAAATGTTTGGTAGAATGCCAAGAGACACGCAGAAAAATACTCTTGTTTGAAAAAAAAAAAAGTTGTATAGAGATATTTGTGAAGCACACAAACTTGAGGCAAAATTGTATAAGTATTTTAGTATTGCTGTTCACATTCGTGCCTTTTCTCTTTGCTTTTATCATTATGTTTATATAATCTAGACCAAAACGGAGAGTAGTAGCACAGGTATACTTTCTGTATTCAGCTCGGAAACATGGCTCCTTGTAGCTGGTTCCACTTCCAAGTGAAATAACACAGTGTTTGGTATGAGCCAATCCAAACTTGGATGAAAATGATGTCTCTTTCTAGCAAATTAATTAATCCTGCCCTTATGTTGAACTACTTTGTGATGCTTTTCTTCCTGCCCATTGGGTTAATGATGAAAGAGCAGAGCAGCATTGAATGTGGTGCCTGTCTTCTTGGTTTTTACTTTGCTACTAAAGATTTTTTTTTTCTGAATGGATTTTAGTTTTGCAAATTATAGTACACTGTTGGGTTCAAGAAGATTAAGGAAAGGGAAAAAATATAGAATTATGGAAATGGTCCTAGCCACACTTAAAAACGTTTATTGTACTCATGTAAATGAGACTGCTTTAACTCAAAAATCAGATAGAAATTGAGGGTTCTGATTACCATAGAAATAGAATAACTGAGTTTGTTTAATGCCTCTTTTCTTAATACAGCAAGGCATTTCAAGGTTTACTGAGAGGTAGAAGAAACAGTATGTCGTCAGAAAGATCTTATATATACTTCATTCAACATATAATTAACTGATAATAAAACATTACATTCATGATATTTTATATTTTGTACTTGTATACTGGATTTGTTATTTTCCTATGAAACGATGAAAGTTATTTTTTAAAAAACATTTATGTTATACAATAGAAATTTTCTTTTAAATATACAATAATTCAACCAAGGGGGAAAGTAACAAATATTAATAATGATATGTTAAATAGTTTGTAATAGAATAAGAGCACACACATAGGATGTGAATAATGCTATTGTCCTCAAATTCTTGATTATTTTTCATGTTTAAAAAAGTTTCCACAAATATGGTGTGCAAACTGAGTTTTGTGTTTGCAGCTAAGAAACCGAGACAAGCTATAAATTTGTCAGTCTTACTGATTAACCTAAATCAGTGCATACCTAAATATTAACCTAAATTGTACATGCCTAAATATCTGATAATACATAGAATGATTAACTTACTGGTTTGTAGTAATTTGGGTGAACTCTCAGTTTTTAAAATAAAAAGCTCATTTCTATGGTTCTGCATCTCTGGACGCTGCTGGGCCTAAGGCTTAGACCCTCAGGACACAACAGTGTATATTACCAAGATTATTTATCATAATTTGCAAATGTTTTTATTTGTAAGAATTCTCTTTATAAAACATTCCAAGTTATTTGTATCTTGGTCTGTCTTTTAGGACCTTGTTATTCAAATGTGGTCCCTGGGATCAGCAGTATCTACATCTCCTGGAAGCTTGTCAGAAATGTAGACTCTCAGGCTCCACCCCAGACCTGCTGAATCAGAATTTTAATTTAATGAGATTCTCAGATGCTTTGCATGCACATTAGAATTTGAGCAGAAATGCTTGAGGAAGTAAAAACCTAGTATGCTGGAAGGTTTAAAGGTCTCAGGTGGTGTGGAAAGAAAACACATTTCAAAGAAATGTAGCTCAAATCATATTGAACTTTACTTTTTCACATCTTGGGTTTTCTTTATAATCAATAAATTATAAGTGAGCCATTTAAATGAGTCAGTTTAAACAAATGGGTGTAGTTCAGAATTGAGTGGAAACAAGAGATTTTATGTGCATAGTACTCTAAGTTGGAAAATTTCTTAAAAAATAGAAAAATATATCAAGTAATTATTAGTGATATATTTTTCTGGCTAATTTCTTCATTATTTTAAATCATAATTTCAATAATATTTAATATGTCACTGAACTAAATATAAATATCCTTAAATAGTCAAGTGATTGAGCATTCTGCTCACTTTCCTTGCATGACTTGAAAAGATTTCCAAATCTAAAGAAGCTGTAATAGGGAAAGTGCACATGACTGGGTCCTGTATTAGCAATTCACTAAATGGATGGCTAGAAGGTTTCCTCCCTTCACACTGAGTCCTCTACAAACATTTGTTGAATGAATGAATCAGTGTTAGAGACAGACTATTCTTTCAAGAATAGACTGGACCAGAAAAAGATATAGGGCAATATCCAAAAGGAAGATACATTCAAAGTGTTTTTGTTTGACTGTTTATAAAACCAGAAAGGCAATTTGTTAAACATAAGAATTACATTATCAAGAAGAAAGGATACCCATGTGTGCTGATCAGCACATTCTCTTCCTGGGACAACTATGTGTGGGAAGCAATATTACAATCAGAAAGTTATTGTGAGCCAAAGACATTAGATGGGTGATTATAGTGGCTTGTGCCATCAAGCCTGAAAAACTGATACATAGTTTTTTACCATTAGAATATACTAAACCCACAGAATGGATATGTGATTGTCTGGGTTCAGGTTAAATCGTCATCTGATTAGTACAAGAGACATTTTTTTTACTATTCGCCCTACCTATTCTTCCTTTTCTTCTTTTCTTTCTTTTGGAGAAATGCTTTGAATGGCAGGGAGAGTGGATTGAGGGAACCCAATCCTATTAGGAACACATTGACCCACTGTATGTGTGTTTACGTGTGTATGTGTGTATCTCTGTCCCAGTTTAGCTGGAACAGGCCTCATTTACACCTACTTAGCATTTGTTCAGAACTTTTTATTTTTCTTAAAGTATTAGTGTTTATATTAAAATAATCAGGGATGAGTTTGTTAGATCTACTCTTTGTGTTTCCAGGTCTGTCATTGTCAGGAACAGGGTTATACCTTTAAAATAACCTTTAATAACCACCTACCTTTTCCTGAGTCTGTTCAGATTCAGTATAACAAGCCCCTCCCTTTCAAGAAGAGCATACAGTATGCACACTGATAAAACCAAGTACACTTGGACATGGAAGGCTAGGGATAGTTAACTTTGCGGTTTCAGGTGCTGACAGGAGATGGTTGTGAAGTTGCAGCCTCTGCCAAACATTTGGTAAACTAGTCAACTGTTGGGTGGCACATGTCACAGTCTGGCAGATGCATAAAGCCACCAGTCAATAGGGTCAATGGGAAATATGGAATATTAAAGGTTAGATGCATACGGTACTTCTGCAGTATAGTGTACTTTAAAATCTCTTTATATAGTAGTTTGGTCATTTATTAAATGCTGTAAATTACAAATATTTATTTTATTGTTTGGTAAAGCTTTTTAAATTTTGCAATAGACTCTGGGCAACAATGAACTCAAAATATGAAAAGCATGTTTAATGAAAACTTTAGTACTAAACATCTACTTTTCAAACAAGTAGATATAATGTGAACTTGCACAGAAAGCTTATCAATGGATACCATTCATCCCAGGAGCCAGAGTAAATCTAATACTCACTACAAAACGAGAAAACACAATCTCTGAAGAAACATCATCTATTTGAAAATTTAATACTTATTTTAAGAAGAATGTTCCCAAAGACAACAATTTAATATATACAGCTGAGACATTTCGTTCTTGAGAAGCATGAGTTTTCATTTGGATCAAATGAGTGTCCTTCTAAATAGCTGAATTTATTTTCAATCCCAGTTCTTCCTGGACACATGTGTAAAGTGAAGCAGTAGCTCTGATGTCAGTTTTATATGTGTCATTATATGCTTCAAATAAGAATTCATTTAAGTTAATTCCAATAATGCTTCAGATTTTTCCACCAGCTCATGCAAGCAAAGGAAAAATTTTGGAGGTGAAACATCTGACATTTACAACATTACATAAAAGTTGTAAATTCAGTTAAAAAGTTCAACATTTAAGATACAATTATTTATTTGTACAATGAAAAAATGAATACAAATTTTGGTGGAGCAAACATTGTGATAGAAACAATGTTGTGGCTAATTAAGAAACCTATTTTATCAATTGGCTATTGCCACATTAATGCTGCTTAATAAATCATCCCAAAATTCAGTGGCTTAAAACAAAAATTATTTATTTGCATGGATATATGATTAGCTGACTGTAAGAAGACCAGCAAATAGATGATTTCAGTAATCAAGAGTGAGATGATGGTGGCTCAGGCTAGGATGATAGGAGTGAGGACTTGGGGAGTGATAAGAAGTGACTGAATTTAAATACATGGGTCAGCTTTGCGTCAACTGATCTGGGCTATATTCAGCTGCCACTTTATTCTATGTCTGTCTCATCCTTCCTGTGGACCCAATGGGATAGACAAGGACCTGTTCTTCCCATGGTTATGGCAAAGGCTCTGGAGAGCAAGCAGAAATGCTGCAGACTTCTTAAAGCCAGAGGTCAGAACTAGCACAGTATCAAATCTATCCACATGCCGCTGGCCAAAATAAGCCAACGGGTGGGAAGTAGATTCTGCTCAGGATGACAAGGGTGTGGATACAAAAAAGGATGCAAAGATTTGGGGCAGTCATTCAATCTACAAACCCTTTTGGAAGCAATAAGCTCTTAAACAGATAAGCTTGGAATTGGCTGTGCTCATACATAATTGACTGCATCCCATAAAGTACTGCGCTCTATAGTCAAAACAGAGGATGTAGATGTCAAAATTTACACTTTTTAATATGTTTGCAGAGTAAACTACAAAATTTGGAGGAATAAAGCTGATGTTAAATAAACATAAACACACTTCGGCTTTGAAGTGTGTGCTTTCTCTTTGCTGCTCATCATCAATTTGACTCTTAAAAGTATCTGAGACTTGGAAGACACAATTTTGTAAAACAACCTAAAAGGCCTACAGTAGAATTGAACTTCTTAAAAAAAGTAAAAGGCTTCTAAGTTGTGGTTGCATTTTGTTGAAACAAAATATTTTTTTTAATTTACGTATTTTAGGCTGTGTTGGGTCTTCATTGCTCCGTGCCGGCTTTCTCTAGTTGCAGTGAGCGGGGCCTGTTCTTCGTTACAGTGTGTGGGCTTCTCATTGTGGTGGCTTCTCTCGTGGAGCACAGGCTCTAGGCGCGCGGGCTTCAGTAGTTGAGGCACGCGGGCTCAGTAGTTGTGGCTCACGGGCTCTAGAACGCAGGCTCAGTTGTTGTGGCGCATGGGCTTAGTTGCTCCACGGCATGTGGGATCTTTCCAGACCAGGGATCGAACCCGTGTCTCCAGCATTAGCAGGCAGATTCTTAACCACTGCGCCACCAGGGAAGCCCTTGTTCAAAATTAAAGTTGAAAATATTTAACCAAAATTTTCTGCAAATGAAACAATAAAAAACTTACTTTTAGAAAAGAAAAATTATTTAAAACAATGCTAACATCAGGAAGGCATTAAAATATATCTGTTTAAAAGCAAAGGAGAAATTGAATAAAGGATGAGAGCTCCAACAGGGTACACAATCTAATTTTTGAATTCTAAAATTGCACTTTGGAATATCGCAAGTTGTGGGATGAATCTTTTAACAGAGGCCTTATTTTTAATGGATAAATTTATAATTTCCACAAAAATTGAATAAAAGACCTACAATTATAAATATGGTAAAACATCAAAAAATAATAGAAAGGGATAACTGACAAGTTTTTTTCTTATAAAATATACATCAAAGAAAGGTTTCCTGAACGGAGGCAAAAAGAAAGCCTGTCAAAATATTTA
This sequence comes from Lipotes vexillifer, assembly GCF_000442215.2. Classification (NCBI taxonomy): domain Eukaryota; kingdom Metazoa; phylum Chordata; class Mammalia; order Artiodactyla; family Lipotidae; genus Lipotes; species Lipotes vexillifer. The sequence goes on along the minus strand of NW_006794161.1, from coordinate 2,227,934 downwards.
GGTGAAATATTTGCACAGCTGAATGGCAGAAAGAAGAACTGACAATATCCCGCATTTAGCAAAATTTGCTCAGATCTTACCAGGCATCTTAACATCTATAGAGAGATTGTTTATTTAATTAAAAATACAATGGTCCACAGAGAAATATTTATATAAATTGTCAATAATTTCAAATTTAGTAAACATAAAATACAACCTCGAAGAATATTGCAGGTAATTGTATGAAAACAAAATAATTGAGACATTTTTTTTTTTTTTTTAAATAAATTTATTTATTTATTTTTATTTTTGGCTGTGTTGGGTCTTCGTTTCTGTGCGAGGGCTTTCTCTAGTTGTGGCAAGTGGGGGCCACTCTTCATCGCGGTGCGCGGGACTCTCACTGTCGCGGCCTCTCTTGTTGCAGAGCACAGGCTCCAGACGCGCAGGCTCAGTAGTTGTGGCTCACGGGCCCAGTTGCTCCGCGGCATGTGGGATCTTCCCAGACCAGGGCTCGAACCCGTGTCCCCTGCATTGGCAGGCAGACTCTCAACCACTGCGCCACCAGGGAAGCCCCAATTGAGACATTTTTAAGAAAAAATGTTGAAAAAATACGTTCTTAAGAAAACCACCAGTGACATTATGTAAAAAACCGATTAAAGAACATGAATATGTGCCAAAATTAATTATTCTGCTTATATTTTTTAACGTTTATATAATCAATATAAATAATTGTTAAAATTTTTGCTTTGATGAACATGGATATATGCTATTTTTATTTATTTATTTATTTTTTTTTTTGCGGTACGTGGGCCCTCTCACTGTTGTGGCCTCTCCCGTTGCGGAGCACAGGCTCCGGACGCACAGGCTCAGTGGCCATGGCTCACGGGCCCAGCCGCTCCGTGGCATGTGGTATCTTCCCAGACCGGGGCACGAACCCGTGTCCCCTGCATTGGCAGGCGGACTCTCAACCACTGCGCCACCAGGGAAACCCAGGTATATGCTATTTTTATTTTTAGAAATCTTTGCATAGTTTCAGCATTATAATAAAATAATTTGGGGAGTAAAGAGATAAACATTTCAAAAAAACAATGTAATTTTTTTTTCATGTCTTTAGTTAAATTCTTTTTTTTAAATTTTATTGGCATATAGTTGATTTATAATATTACGTTAGTTTCAGGTTTTAATAGCAAAGTGATTCAGTTATACGTCTACATATATTTGTTCTCTTTCAGATTTTTTTTTCTCATATCAGTTATTATGGAGTGTTGAGTAGTGTTGCCTGTGCTATACAGTAGGTCCTTGTTGGTTATGTATTTTATATATTGTAGTGTGTGTGTGTTAATCCCAAACTCCTGATTTATCCCTCCCTGCCATGTTTCCCCTTTGTTAACCATAAGTTTGTTTTTGATATCTGTGAGTCTGTTTCTGTTTTGTAAATAAGTTCATTTTTATCATTTTTAAAAATTAGATTCCACATATGAGTGATACTGTATGATATTTGTCTTTGACTTACTTCACTTAGTATGATCATCTCCAGGTCCATCCATGTTGCTACAAATGGCATTATTTCATTCTTTTTTATGGCTGAGTAATATTCCATTGTATATATGTACCACATCTTCTTTATCCATTCCGGGGTTGATAGATATTTAGGTTGCTTCCATGTCTTGGCCACTGTAAATAGTGCTGCAAGGAACATTGGGGTCCATGTATCTTTTCGAATTATGGTTTTCTCCGGATATATGCCTAGGAGTAGGATTGCTGGATCAGATGGTAGCTCTATTCTTAGTTTTTTTTTTTTTTTTTTTTTTTTTTTTCGCGGGACTCTCACTCTTGTGGCCTCTCCTGTTACGGAGCACAGGCTCCAGACGCACAG
>NW_006794161.1:2221425-2226010 GCF_000442215.2 Lipotes vexillifer | reverse complement strand
CCCGCATCTCCTGCATCGGCAGGCGGACTCTCAAGCACTGCGCCACCAGGGAAGCCCTATTCTTAGTTTTTTAAGGGACTTCCCTACTCTTCCCCATAGTGGCTGTTACCAGTTTACATTCCCACCAACAGTGCAAGAGGGTTCCCTTTTCTCCACACCCACTCCAGCATTTATTGTTTGTAGACTTTTTGATGGTGGCCATTCTGGCCCTTGTAAGGTGATACCTCATTGTAGTCTTGATTTGCATTTCTCTGATAATTAGTGATGTTGAGCATCTTTTCATGTGCTTTTTGGCCATCTGTATGTCTTCTTTGGAGAAATGTCTATTTAGACCTTCTGCCTGTTTTTTGATTGAGTTGTTTATTTTTTTGACATAGCTGCATGAGCTCTTTGTATATTTTGGAGATTAATCCCTTGTCAGTCACTTCATTTGCAAATATTTTCTCCCATTCTGTGGGTTGTCTTCTCATTTTAAAACTATGTAATGTCATTTGACTCTTTCATTCTCAGAATTATCCCAGACTGAAATTTAAAGCATATAGTCAAAACTATATGTCAGTAGTATAGGCATGACATGATAGTAGTCTGAACTATGTAGATGGTAGTTGTCAGAGAGAAATGTGGATAGAGTTTAATTATATTTAATTAAAATTAATAGGAGCTGAAGTAGACATCTCTAGATTGTATATTGTGATTAGTGGAACTAGTTAGTATAGTTAGTTGGTTAGTGGAAGTCATCTGTTAATAGATGGTATTGACCTTCATGGGATTAAAAAAAAAAGAAAAGGTAAAGATACAGTTTGGTAGGAGACTGTTTTCAAGTGGGGAGGATCAAGAGATGTTGGGTCTCTTGATGGTGGGCTGAAGCCTCGGAGATGAGGTTTTGATACAAACTGAAGGGCAACATCTTTCCTAATGACCATATCAAAGGCATGTCTCCTACCAAAGGTACTGAGTTTTGTTCATTTGAAGCCTCTGAATGTAGTTATTTTAGGTGTTTTAAAACAGTATTAGGATAAAAAAATACATTTTCTGTATTTATGTTGGTATGACAGACTTCTAACAAGTTAATAAACATGACAGAAAAAAATACTGTTGTTACATATTAATTTTGTGTGAGACCTAGTCAAATCAGTTGAGCCCAGTAAGATAATATAGAGAAAGGTAATTTTATATTTCCATTTACTCAGGAAACATAATGCATAATTCAACAAAAAATAAATCTATTGGAGTTCAGTGTACTAAGGAAATTAAAAATTAATATATTTACATTCTCTATTGATTTATTTTACTACTCGTGAAAAAAATAGTTTTGCTATGTACAAATGTACATGCACATACATATACTGAATCACAGCTCATATACTACCCCAGTTGAAAATGTACAGATACATAAAAAGATGGGGCAATTTGGTGTTTTAAAGTGTTAAAAAAGACTATTTTAAATTTTAATCTGGTTAATTTGTCTGATTATTAAGACACTAGATATTGCTTTAGTTTGTATTAGATTTTGTATTTATGTAATCTTATTATGGTTACTAAAATCCATGTTTTTGTGATTTCTGTCCTTTAGGATCTCAGATTATTTTATAGTTTATCTTATTCATTTTTTTGAATATTTTTAAAGGAATTTTCATGTGTGTGCATATGTACGTAGTTTAGAAAATCCTTGTGGAAAATAGGATACAGAATTCTTCAATAATATAAAATATGATGTAGAATCCTTCAATAATACTACACTAAATAGTAGTTCTAAGACTTGTCATTACATCTCAGGGACTCTACTTAAACATCACTCTATTGAAGACAGACGTTTAGTCTGGTCAGGTGTCAGTAAATACAAATAATCAAGTGCTTTCCAGATTACTAAAAATGGAACAGAAAATAAGTGACCTAAATGGAAACAGAATTAATTGATTCTAACAAATATTAGAAAGCTAATGCTAAAATTTACGTGGGACCTTATTTTCCTGAACCTTTAAAAATATGTCAGTCATATTACTTGATGCACTCATCCTTCATGTCTTGAAAAGTAACCCATTCATTATGACATTAAAATGCAACAGAAACATTTTCTCCTTAGTGAGAATGCTGCCTCCTCACCCCACCCCCAGTTCACTGTTCCTCGCGTTGTCCATTTCCTTGGTACTTGCCTTCCCTCTCCCACAGTCTTTAACTCTCAGCTGATGCACACCCCACCCCATCATTCACTGAGAAAAGTTACTGCAGGGGAACTCCCTCACATTCCCAGCAGCAAATCTATTCATTTTCTCCGCACTCCTACTTAGAGTAGGAAGGAGTGTCCTATCAAGCCTATTCTTGCATGCACTGGCCTCTATGCCCTTTTGCCTTATCAAGAACTTCACTCCTCAACCATGCCTCCTCTCCCCTGCCTCCTCAATCTGTTCATCTCTCCATCATCAGTCTCTTCCTCTGTATTGGCATAATTCTCTCAGCATACAGACATTCTCTACTAGTTCTATTTTAAAATCCCTTCCGTAACCCCTCATTTCCTCCCGTTACTGTTCTATTTTTCTACTTCTCTTCCCAGAAAACATTCTTTATTTAGCGGCTTTACTTACTCTCCCGACTTCATTTCTCCAACTCATACATCAAACTACACATATATGACTTCATTCTCCTTTCAACTGACTCTGTTCTTTTCAAGGTCACCAACTACTTCCGAGCTGCCAATTCCAAGAGGAATTTCTCTGTGTTTAACCTACTTGGCCTCTTGACGGTATTCAACATGTTGGAAATGCTGTTCCTCTGGAAACCTTCCCTCCTGGATTCCTTGACCTAATAGTTTCAGGCTTTTCCTCCTTCCTCACAGTCTCCTCAAAGTCTGTTTCTGATTTAGATCTTCCTAAATGCCTTCCTAGTATGCCTGCTTCTCTTTATTATATGCATCTTCCTCCTAGGTTGCCTTTTCTTTCTCATAGCTTTAGATACTATTCCTGTTCTCCCACATTCCATGTCTATTGTTCCATGTCAGGCCTATCCTCTAGGTCTGAATCCTGGCTCACGAAGTCAAGACTCATGTATTCACCTGCCTATCTGACATCATCTCTTAGATACCTAATTGGTAAGAAATGTTCAAACGGAGCTGATGATTCTCTCCACTAACGTATTTCTTTCTCTATTTTCCCATGTTACGCAATGGCTCTGCCAGTTACTCAAGACAAAACCAAACAAACAAATCAAAAATCATACTTGATTCCTTTCTGTTCTACACCATCATCCCTAAATCCAATTGATCATACTGCCCTTCCAGTATCCACGTTGCCTTTCTCTGCTTGAAATGATCTTCCTCCCAGGCCTAACCTTCATCTGGTTCATTCTCATCCTTTATATTTCAGCTCAAGTGTCTCCTTTTTGCAGAGTCCTCCTCTCTACCCAAACCACTTAAAGTAGCTTCTGCCTACTACTCTTTATCTTCTCACTCTGTTTACTTTGCCCTACACCTTTCTCACACCACCTGAAAACATCAGACTTTTTTGCCGCCCTGTACAGCATGCGGGATCTTAGTTCCCTGACTAGGGATCAGATCTGTGCCCCCTGCGTTGGGAGTGTGGAGTCTTAACCACTGGACCACCAGGGAAGTCCCCTGATTTGGTTTCTTGTTCACTCTTTATCCATTTGAATGTTCACTTGAATGGAAGCTTCTGGAGAACAGGGACATTATCTCTCTGGATCAGTTTTTGTTTTTTTTTTAAGCCCAGGCCAATGTCTGCCCTGTATAGCGCTTGATAGGTAATTGTTGAATAAATATATGACTAAATGAATAGATTATTTATAAAGTATGTTTATTATATGAAAAAGGTCAAGGAGTGTGAAATTGGATGACATCACAATCTAACCCAAACTAAGTGGTCTATACCCTCAATTGTCTAGAAAATTCAGAAAATGTAAATAACCCAAGAACATATGGAGCAACAGTACAGCTGAGAGAACAAAAAATAAACATACTAAGTTTAAAGGGACACATTTTTCCTTTTTGAAAAGTTACAAAGAAATGTATATATAATTGCAGAAATCTTAGAAAATATTATAAGGAAAAATAATCTAGGAATACCTGCTATCCTATCAACTGGTCAAAACCTCAATTAATGTTTTATTACATAATTTCCAGATTTTTCCCATGGAGATCTACATATGGTCATTCAGCACTTGAAACATGGCTAGTGCAAATGAGGAACTGAATTTTTAGTTTACTTATTTACTTATTTATTTTTAATAAAACTAAAATTCAAATTGAGGCAGTATAAAATATTTTTTTTCCAAACACCACTTTATTATTTGGCATGACTACATTTTGCTTTATTGAAAATACAATGTCCGAATTGAGATGTGCTGTAAATGTGAAATATACATTGCATTTTAAAGACAATATAAAAACTCCAAAAAAATCTTAGTAATAACTTTTATGGATTACATGTTCAAATGTTAATATTTTGGATATAATAGATTAAGTAGAATTTTTTTTTTTTTTTTTGCGGTACGCGGGCCTCTCACTGTTGTGGCCTCTCCCGTTGCGGAGCACAGGCTATGGACGCGCAGGCTCAGCGGCCATGGCTCACGGGCC
>NW_006794161.1:2196931-2219349 GCF_000442215.2 Lipotes vexillifer | reverse complement strand
CGGTACGCGGGCCTCTCACCGCTGTGGCCTCTCCCGCCGCGGAGCAGAGGCTCCGGACGCGCAGGCTCAGCGGCCACGGCTCACGGGCCCAGCCGCTCCGCGGCACCTGGGATCCTCCCGGACTGGGGCACGAACCCGCGTCGCCCCGCATCGGCAGGCGGACTCTCAACCACTGCGCCACCAGGGAAGCCCTGTAAGTATTTCTTTTATTAGGAATCTTCTGATTGCAAGCAAAAGAAATCAACTCAAAGAAGCTTCAGGGAGGCAAAACATGGAGAGAGGTTTGTAATATAAGGATGCAAAATCATCTCTTGGTATATGAAACCAGGAGCACATCAAGATCTTAGGAAAAAAACTGAAATCAGTTACTTCTCTCTTCTCTTCTATTTGCCTGAAGCTTTTTTTTTTTTTTAATCTAAAGATAGATTTCCTTTGCTTTTCTATGAATGAAAATGTGGCTACCCACAGATCCAGAGCATATATTTTACAGATCCAACCACCTAAAGACACTGATCTCTTTCATTTCCAACTACAAATTCACGGGGAATCTGGTTATGCTTGGATCACGTGCCCACCCATGCCCTATATTGTGAGCAATGATCAAGGACAAGACAAACGAAACGGCTGTTCAGTGAATACTGCTATTCTCCAATAGACTGGAAAGATAGACCCTTTTTCCTTCCCTAGAAAAGGGGCTGTCAGACATCAAATCCCTTAGGTATCCACTATTCCCCTTTACTTTCGAAAGCATTTTCGCATGTGAGTGAGGTGAAGAAATGTTTTAATACACAACATATAGAATTCTCTGAGGGTTGAAACTATTTTTGTTGAGGAGAAAAAAATACTTTGGCAAGCTATTCGAAAGAAATGTGAGATCTTGAGGGTGTGGGTACCACCTGAGTCCCAAGAACAAAAGAGTGCTTGAGGGTTCTCTGTTACAAAAAATGAAAGGCATCAGGTTCAGCTCTTAAGACAACTGGGGAGGAAAAAGAAGAAAGGAGACAGGGAGGCCAAGAGTCCAAGAAATGCTGTGCATCAAAGCAGCATGGAGTAAAGAAGTTGTAAAAATCTCCCTGGTGGTAGAATAAGCCTCAGCTTCCATCTAACCCAAAAAGGTCCTTTAAGGAGGAAAATAACTCAATGTGGTTTTTAATTGATTCTGTGTAATTTGGGTTATATGTCTGCTCTGTAGACATTATGTAAATGAGGTAAGTGTGTGTGTGTGTGTGTGTGTGTGTGTGTGTGTGTGTGTAACTTAAGTTGCTCTGGACCAGATCAGTAAGGAAGAGAAGAAATGTATGCAGAAACGAAAAAGCCCCCTTGCTTATGAGAGGCAGAGCATACACCACCCAGGATCTCAAGGGCAGCGAGGCAGCAGCTGAGTCAGGGCTATACATGTATTATTCCCTATGATCTGCCCAACAACTTGTCGAGTAATTAAAACACATCATTAGTGTTTGACAGATGAGGAAACTAAAAATCATTTACCCAGTGTCTTATGGCCAATTAGTCTCAGAGCAGGACCGAAGCCTATATGTTTCCTCACTCCTGGGCTCATGTTACTGCACTGAATTTTCTTTATTTCCTTCAAATGTTATGACACTAACAGAATAGGGGTAGCATACCTTAGTGGCAAGAATCAAGAAGACATTGCTTTTCACAAAATGCTTTTAATGTTTTTTAAACGCTTTTAATGAAGCCACTAAGATTACCTCTTATTCATTCATCTACTCATTTAATATATATTTGTTGAATTCCTATTCTGTGACCAGCGCTGTAGTAGGTGACAGCCCGTTGCTTCTGAGCAAGAATAGTTTGACCAAAGTGAATCTTAAAATTGTAAAACAAAAAGACGAAATAGTAATGGAGGACCATGCAGTTCACAGTGTTCTTGATTTTTTTTAAGTACTCTTTGAAATTGCAGTGTCACACAAAGCCTGATCCGGTTTCAGCAGCAGAACTGAATGGTTAAGATTCGGAAACTAACCTCATCAACCCTCATACATTGCTGATGGGAATGTAATGGTGCAGACACTTTGGAAAACAGCTTGGCACATCCTCAAAAAATTAAACATAGAGTTACCATATGACCCGGCAATTCCCCTCCTAGTATACGCCCAAGATAAATGAAAACATGTATTCAAACAAATACTTACGCACAGATGTTCATATCAGCACTATTCACAATAGCCCCAAAGTGGAAACAACCCAAATGTGGCATATCCATACAATGGAATAATATTATCAGCAATAAAAAGAAATGAAGACTCATACAGGCTACACCATGGATGAAACTTAAAAACAATATGCTAAATAAAAGAAGCCAGACACAAAGGGCCATATATGGTATGATTCCATTTACATGAAATGTCTAGAATAAGCAAATCCATAGAGTCAAAAAGTAGATTAGTAATTGCCAAGGGCTGGGGTGGGTAGGGAATTGTGAATGATTGCTAAAGGGTATGAGATCTCTTTTTTGAAGTGATAAAAGTGTCTTGGAATTAGAGGTAATGGTTGCACAATCTTATAAATTTATTAAAAATCATTGAATTGTACACTTTAAAATGGTGAATTTTATACATGGATTATATCCCAATTAAAAAAAAACTAACAACATCACATTTCTAATTGTGTATAAATTCAGGATAATAAAATCATTCTGAAAATGAACACTAACTCCACTGCAATCGCTACCTCCATTGCTACATTTTCCTTTTCATTGTTTTCCTATGCTTGCCGAAATTCCCTCAACCACTATACGTTAAAAAGGAGTCTGAATAATCTGATGAACTTCTAAAAAAGAGCCAGTGCCCTTTTTTACTTTACCTTTCTCAATATTCTGACTCTGTTTTGTGATTGTTAGATACTGTTCTCAGCATAAACTTCTTGTTGTTGAAAAGGCAATTGCTAGTGACACAACATAGGACAGATCAGTTGTCCCTCTGCTTTGAGAAGTTTAGAAGCTAAGGGTAAAGCTTTGATAATTATTTAGAATTTTACTTTCCAGGACCAAGAAGGGCTTGGAAGGTGCTCCACCAACGTAGACACTCTCGCTCACCCAGGTCTTCGAAAGGAGCTGTTTAGGAAAGGAACAGGAGCGCATTATGAATCAGAGCACCACTCTGTCGGCAGCTGTGCAGCACCAGGTGTGTCTGAAGCAGAGCTTTGGTAAAACGATGAGGGTGAACTTGTGGCTGAAGCCTGAGGGCTAAGCAGCACTTCCCAGTCAACACATATTAAACATTTGTGGGCCCACGCACTCAGCATGCTTGTGAAAAACAGTGTACCCCAGTCAGGCCTTGAGCCCATGCACCTACCCAGAGCACATCAAATGGCAGAGAGAAGCTCTGCCAAGGCCAGGCCTCCATCTGCCCACCCCACGGGAATTAGAAGCAGGATATGCAAGGAGACCATGAATCCCAGATGGAAACCAATGTATGTGCCCGCACCCATGCCATGTTCCTGAGTTATTGAATTTCTCTTCCTGGGTGTTAAGGGTAGAGTAACAGTGAGCTGGGAATAGAGGGCACAAGGATAGGCCAGGCCCAGGACGGGGTGACCAGAGATTTTCTGCCAACACATAAATTTTACCCCAGACGCTATTCTCATAGAAGATTTAAGGTCTGATCTTCAGCATTTGACTGATTGACTCTCTATTTTCCTGTGGTTGAGTAAAATAGTCAATTAGTGGTTGAGTACTGTGGTTCTTTTTCAAGGAAAACCTTGAAAATTTCATGCCTTGAAGTTCCTCATACATGGTTTTTTTCCCCATTCAGTGACCCCGAACTCTTACAAAGAACTCATTTCTTAATAACTTAATATAAAACATAATTTTGTCCCTTTTACCCCTAATCCATACATAGCCTAATAAGGTGTTGATAGTCAACGAATGCTAAACTCCGTACTATCGTGATTTGGAATAATATTGCCAATACTGGTAATTAGGACAGAAAAGCAGTAAGTGCTTCCCTGAATTCCCTTGGCCTGGCTCCTAATTCCAGTCCTTATAAACCCTTCTGTTGCAGTTCCTCCTGAGCTGAACAAGAGACACACATGCCAGTTTCACAGTTTAAAGAGAGAGCTACAGAAGAACAGCTGAGCCAGCAGGAAGCATAAACCACGGGGAAGGTGTCAATACACCTATTTATTTTTAATCCAGTGTAGTAAATAAACACATAGACTTTAATAAAGCCAGGTAGCTCTTTCCTTGAGAAGTTAGCTTATGCTTCAAGCTCGGCCCAAGGTTTGCTTGATCCTTTTTTAGAACAGCGTTTTGAAATTTTGGCAAGGTCAAACAAATAAATGGGAGAAAAAAAAAAAAAAGACATAACCTTATTCTTAGGCTTATTCTCTCACAAAGAGAAGCAGGATGTTTAAGAACCAGGAATAGAGAAGGCAAAGAGGAATCCCAAAAACATTCAAAATATTTAGCATTGTCCATCACGATACAAATAGATAGTATATCATGAATTTGACTATTATATAATTTCTCCTCTCTGGATCTTATCCAAACCCTTCATCTTGCCCCTCAATGCCCTTAGTTGTCCTCTTCGCCTTAATCTCTTCTCTCTCCTATTTTGTGTAAAAGTAAAATACTTAAACTCTTGGATCTGACAAAGCAGAAAGAAAAAGTACTATAATTAGGAGCACATGATGTGCCAGGAACTGTTACACTTGATGTTATTTAATCATGAAAACACATCTGCTGATATAGCCAGTTTTGTGGAAGAAACTGAGGCTTACAACTTTCATTTTAGAATAAAGTTAGAATAAATTCTGAGCACCTGAGAATGGCCTGCCCAGCTCTACAGGATCTGCCCCACCTCCCGTGCAGCCCTCTCCATTCTCATTCCCACCACTCTCTTCTTCACTATTACGCTTCAGCCAAAACCGACCTGTGGGTTCCTTGATTAGGCCAACCTCAGTTCTATCCTGGGGACTTGGCACTGGCACTTCACAGTGAGAGAGACTGGAATCCTCTTCCCCCTCATCTGGTTCCTTCTTCTCCAATTCGCAGTTCAAAAGTGTCATCTCCTCAGACTGATCTGCCTGAACCCTCAGTCGAAAGCAATTCTTCCCTCAGAGTAACTCCCTGTTGTAGCCATGAAAGCGTCTCACTAAGATCCCACTTTAGGGGAGTGTAGTTGGCTGACCACCTCCAACTGCCCCGTCTTTAGATCCACTGCAGTATTCACATCTGAGGCTGCCCAGAGTCCATCACTGAGCATCATGGGGATACTAGACCCAGGCTGTTTCTGCCCAAGGCAGGACCCCTCTCATGAGCAGTATTTCCTCAGGAGTCAGGGAAGGGAGCCCGATTGGCCTGGCCAAGACTTTCTCAGAGTCGTACCATAGTCTGAGACTTTTCCTACCCAATTCTTCTTTCCTTCTCTCCTTCCCCAGGTGTCAGAGCTGCATCCCATTTGAAGGTCCACCCCATCTCTCCCTGCTCTCATTTATCCTTCACAGGCATTTCCCCCAATGAACCTCTTGCACGTCTAATTCTGTCTTGGAGTTTGCTTCTCAGAAGACCTGAACTGGTATACTCTTTTTGTAAAACTCTTTATCTTCACAGCACTTACAACTGTTTTTAATTGTATCCTGTTTAATTGATCCGCTTACCTACCTATTTAACATCTCTCTTCTACCATTGCTCCATCCCAACAAAATAATTCTTATTCACCCCCTCATTTCCAGTGCTAAGAACATTGCCTGACTCATGTCAGGTCTTTAATTAAAATTGTTGAATGAATGAATGAATGGTATAGAAGACTAGATTTATATTCTAAATCCAGCTCCTTCCCTTTATTTATTTAATATGGGTATTTACTGTGTTAACGATTGGAGATAAAACAGTAAACAAAAGAGACAAATTCTCTGTTCTTTTGAATTTATGTTCAAGTGAGCGAAGACAGACAGTAAACCAATCACAAAAATAAGTGTGTGATATGATAAAAGTTATAGAGAAATGGCAGTGCATAGTAAGGGAATGAAGAGTGACATGTGGGTGGTTAAGCAATATATCTCCCTGATAAGGTGGCATTTAACTGAGATGTTGTAAGAGAGTCATCCAAGCAGCTATCTGGAGGAAGAGTGTTCCAAGCAGGGAGAACATAAGTACAAAGGTCCCATGACAAGCATGTTTGGCAAGTTCAAAGAATAGCGTGCAGGTCGGTGAGGCTGAACCACTGAGAGCAAGGAGAGTGGTAGGAAGTAATATTTAGGGTGAAAGAAGTGAACTTGATAAACCAGGTAAATCCTTGTATGTCATCATAAGAACTTTAGGTGGGATTTTTCTCTAAGTAAGATGGAAAGTAAATGGACGTGTAGTTCTTAGTAAAAGAGTGACAATTCTAAAAGGATGACTCTGGTTGCTAGATAGAAAATAGGAGGGGATAACGGTGGAGACAGAGGGCCAAGAAAGCAGGCTATTGTGATATTCCATCAATATCTCAAACTAGGATATATCAATGGATGGTGATATTTGGCCAAATTCTGAATATATCTGAAGGCAGAGTAAACAGGATTTCCTCAGGGGGTTGAAGGAAAGGGAGGAATCAAAGATGATGCCAGCTTTTTGGCCTGAGCAAATGGAAGGATAGAATTGCTGAGTACTGTGTTTTCCTCCAGTCAAGCTCAGTTGTGTAGGTACAGACACAGACAGGCCAAGAGTTGATTTAACCAAATTTGAGGTTTTTCTGTTGAATACGACGGTGGGGATGTTTTGAGGATATCTGCAAAAGAATGATTATCCTGGCACAAGATGCATAAGTTGCTTAAGGAGAGAAATTATCACATGACAGGGCATGAGGGACAGGGAAAAGGCATATGGTCAATGGATGGAAGGTCTCTGGTTTGAAGAATTGATGGTGATGAGGTTTCAGAGGGCGTGAGATGGAAAAATCAGAGGTAGAGGTCAGAGAGTGGGGCAGCCATGTTCTTTCCTTAGCATAGTAACAATTTCCTTTTCTACCCCTGCCTAATACTTGGGAAGAAGAGTCATGGCTTAAATGAAACAAAAACAAATCCCAAACCCACTTCTCCATCTACCATCCCATGTGTCTACCACTTCCCATGGTTAAAAATTCTGGAAAATTTCCTCGTTAATCTCTGCATTCTCAGCACTTACTTACTCCTTAATTTTACATGGTATGGCTTCCATTCACAGCAGTACATCAAAGTACTTTGGTATATTTGCCAACCATCTACTGTTATTTTTTCTTTTTTCTTTTCCAAAGTTCTTAATAAATACATAGAGCAAAGTGGTTTTTTAAAAATTTTTTAAAACATTTTATCAAGAAGGCACTTTTTTTTTATACAGCAGGTTCTTATTAGTCATCAATGTTATACACATCAGTGTACACACGTCAATCCCAATCGCCTAATTCATCACACACCCCCCACCCCACCCCCGACGGCTTTCCCCCTTTGGTGTCCATACGTTTGTTCTCTACATCTGTGTCTCAATTTCTGCCCTGCAAACCGGTTCATCTGTACCAACCATCTACTGTTGAAATGACAGACTCAAAGGAATTCAGAATTATTGGGATCTTGCCGATGATCTAATTCAACACACTTTTATAGGTAGGGATATTGCAGTTTATATAAGTTAAGGGACTTTCAAAGACAGCTATGCAGTTGAAAATAGAGCTTTGAATTGCTCCAGGGTTATTTGATTACCTGCTTAGAGCTTCTTCTACCATAATACTATTTCCAATTCTCTTTTGTTTATACTTGTCCCTGGGAGTATTTTTGATGTGTTTGAAATAATATATTACCTTTTTTTTTCTCTCTTAAACATCTCCCTCCTTTACTTATGTACTGTTTTATTCCTCCATGCCCCCGGCCTCATGGGCAGTGACTTCAAGATCTACCTGCTCCAGCAGGAAATTGGCATCATATTCACACGTGCTCGCAAACCAGTCTGATGGTTGAAGTCACTGCCTAATACCTTACATGTTTTTCCTCTTCCAGTTCTCTTCTGTCATGGCTGCTGTCTGTGAGGCTAAATGAGAGAGACTGAGCATTGCCAGTGGTGCAGTGCCCATCAGGAGCATGTAAATGTCCATACTCAAGGGCTGTCTCTGTGTGCTTTCAGTCCACCAACGTGCTGGTGCCTGGGTGGTGGTATGCTCCATGCAGAGACAATGGCCTTTATGTTATCTCTGCCCCACAGTGTTGTAACTTGCAAACCGAAGGGTGCTGCTTGTCTTTTAAAGTCTTTCAGTAATAATTCAATGAGCTTTTGTATTTCAACCTTTGCCCAGAATCTCACAACATCTCTAACAAAAATGGTTTTGGTTTGGGGCCTTTCTAACTATAGACAGGTACGGATGCCATGCTAGCACCGCTATTCTCCAATTATTTATAGCCTCTCCCCAAACCAGACTCTCTCCTTCTTACTTAGAGAGCAAAATCCTCAATGTAGACAATGGGAAGGTGTCCGCATGTTACGTCTGCTCCCAACTTAGCCAAAGACACACACTGCCCTTCGGTTGTCTGTGTGTGTGTGTGTGTGTGTGTGTGTGTGTACACGTCTGGTTGTCCTGACTCTCTCCTCTCTGGTTCATCCTTATCCCCACACTAATCCATCAATACACCAAGGCAACATGTCTCACGTAAACTCTCCTTTCCCACTTCTGCTTGTATATCTCATGGCAGGATGAGTAAGAAAAGGGTTGAAGAACAGAAGGAGTTTCTGGATTTTAATATCATTTCTCACACTAATCCCATTTGGTCTCTGACTGATACAGAATCTCAAGGTTGTAAGGGATCCCAAAAGTTCATCAATCTCTAGATCTTTCCCAATATATGATCATCCAGTCTAGAGTTTTACATCTTAGTCAAGAATAAACGAGTTTCTGAGGTCCCCTATTTCCTTCGGGGGCAATTGCACACTTTTTTTTTTCACTTCAAGGTAAAATTTGTTGGCTATAGCTTTCTTCCAATAGGTCTTAAATCCACCACCTTGAACCCAGATGGAACATGTCTATTCCCTCTGATTTATGATATCTCTTCAACCATTTATAAATAGCTATCATGTCACTTTGTATCTTCTCGTTCCTGCATTAAATATCCCTAGTTTCTTCAATTATTCCTTATGACACGGTTTGGAGTTACTTTAAGACCTAGATGCTCTCAGCTGAATGTGTCTCAATTTGTCTTTTAACATATGTCTCTAGCTTTCTTAACATATGATGCTCAGTATTATTCAGCAACAAAAAGAAATGAAGTACTATACGTGCCACGACATGGATGAACCTTGAAAATTTTACGCTAAGTGAAAGAAGGCATAGACAAAAGACCACATACATGGTTCCTTTTATATAAAATGTCCAGAATGCGTAAATCTATAGAGACAGGAAGATTATTGGTTGCCTAGGACTGGGCATAGCAGGGAAGGTGGAAAGATTGGGGGAATAATGGCTATAGGGTATGGGGTTTCTTTTGCAGGTAATGAAAATGTTCGAGAATGGATTGTTGTGATGGTCACACAACTCTGTGAATATACTAGAAACCATTGAATGTGATACTTTCCATGGATAAATAATATGGTATGTGAATTATATCTCAATATAGTTGCTTAAAACGTATTATGTCCAGAAGGGAAAACAGTACTCTGAGGTAGATTGCTTCAACATCTGTATATCAATTTCACTCTCTAGAAAATAGATGAGTTAATACTATTTTTTCCACCTGCTTGACAAGGTTGTTGAATCATATCTTTTAACATCATAACTATGTAAATTGTTCATTTGAATGATTCTCACCACCTCATATCTGGACTATTAACACAATCCACTTGCTGGTAACACCACTTGTTTTGTTGGGTAAAAGCTTTTTTTTTTTTTTTTTTTTACACCTATTACCCAGCTCAGGAGAATGTAGGGAACACTTAGTGCCCATTGTAAAAAAGTCCACCTCTTCACCTTAACATTTAAAGCTCTCTTTCAACTTTGTGCCATACTTCCTATCATTCTTTACAACCAAACTACATTTTGATTATAAAACAACTGTTATTTCCATCATGTACTTTGCATTTAACCCTTTTAGCTGGTTATTCCTCTTAAAATATACCCTGTTATGAAGTGAATGTTTATGCCCCCCTCCCAACCCCATTCATTTGTTGAAGCCCTCACTCCAGTATGATGGAATTTGGAGGTGGGGCCTTTGGCAGGTAACTAGGTTTGGATGAGGTTATGATGGTGGGGCCCCCATGATGGGATTAGTTACCTCACCTACTTGACAAATGAGAGGAGTAACGTGTATCATTCTGTTCAGCTTTCTTTTCTCCAAAACACAAGTTTTGTAGTCATTTCCACTAGTACTCAGTCATGATTCCTTCCTCTTTTCTTGCAGTTGGTGGTCCCGTACTCTATATGGCGTGAAAGCTTATAGGAAAGACTCACAGATAATCCAAAGTGGTAATATGTAAACACTATGTTGAAAGCTCACTCTGTCGAGTTTAATTTCAGACTCTCTGATGAACATCAGCATTTAGACTGCCAAGAAATACAAAGAGGGTAGGAGGTGATTAAATACAATTTAAAGCTTGTTCCTTTTTGTTGGTATATTACAAAGGGCCATAGGAAAAGTTGAGGCAGTTCTTGAAATTGCAGCTCTTGAGCCCAGCAGGTTTGACTATTGCAGGAGAACAGGAAAGGGCATGTCCAATAAGGAGGAAACTGGAAACCTCTGCTAGCCCACAGGCCTTGCTTAGGAGACCCACTCTAAGGTTGTTCTTCCTGTAGCATCAGCTCAGCCTTACCTTCTTGGAAAACTCAAGCCCAGTTTTTATGAATGTTTTTTAGAAAACAAGACTTCCAGATGGTTGCTCTTTTATTCCATTAGAGCAATTTCCTAATTTTTGAACACATCAAAGAAGATGTTTTTCTTTGCTACCAACCCCATCTTATAATCAGTCAACATTTCCTGCGATGTCTATAAGGGAAATGTGTAGTCGTACAAGTGACCGAGAGAGACCAGACCTTAAACCTATGCTCATTCATACCGTGCTGGGTGAAATGCCTCCAAGGTCCACAGAAGCTATTTCCCCCAGACCAGGTAGAGCTGGAAGGATGGAGGATGGTAAGGATCAACTCCATCTCATTTCATGGGTAAGGAAGCCAAGGCCTGCAATAAGGAATGACATGCCCAGTGGCTTATGATTTACTAACATGGTCATAAATATTGGTTCAGAACTTGGCCTGGAAGCTTCCATGTCGCCCCAGAGGAGGTCAGTTAAGGTGTGGAGATTTGTTTGTGTGGGTGTGTTGTTTGGTCTTATTTAAAAATATGCTCCTTTTTAAAGCTTATCCATTCGAAAATATAATTACCCTGGTACTGTAGAGAAAATAAAACGTTTCTATTGTTTCAGTCTTTTAAGGGTTGATTTTGTTTAATGCAAGTAAGAAATATCAGAGAGCAATCTAGCAGTAGACCTTTTTTGGGGCCTCTCACTGTTGTGGCCTCTCTCGTTGCGGAGCACAGGCTCCGGACGCGCAGCCTCAGCGGCCGTGGCTCAGGGGCCCAGCCGCCCCACGGCATGTGGGATCTTCCCGGACCGGGGCACGAACCCGCGTCCCCTGCATCGGCAGGCGGATTTGCAACCACTGTGCCACCAGGGAAGCCCTAGCAGTAGACTTTGATGCCCCTGCATTTCTGAATTCTCAGTCAATGAAAACATGTAAGCCAGGAATATGTCTGAATCTGTGGCAGGAGGGAATAGGTAGCAGCTGTGAAATCTGCGTAGTATGGAGAGGTTGGGCTAAGTGACGATTATGGTCTCTTCTAATGTTAAGTGGCGTTCTTTCAAATAACTATCAACATATATCTGTTATTTAAGAAAAAATTTATCGTACTTTTACCACTGCTTTAAAAATTCTATTTCATTTAAAATATAAATATCTCTCCTGTATCACTAAATATTATTCTATAATATAACTTTTAATGCTGTAGAGTATCCCATCATTTTGGCAATCCTTGGACATTTTGTGGATAATTTTGAAAGTGGGATGAATGGACACAGTATGGAAAAGACTTTCTGAATAAAATTTATGGCACATAAAATTGCATGGATAGGAGAAAAAAAATATGCTCTTTGATTCTTTATCTTACATTTTCTCAGGTTTGAGGATATCCTTCAAAATGTTCTTTGCTTGTGGAAAGGGACGTGAGAGTGGATGGAAGGAGAAGAGAAGGGAAAAAGAAAAAAGCGGAAGAAAGTTGACCTCCTATCGTCCCCAGACTTTTCTGTTCCCCACTTTACCCTCTCTGCTTTCTCCACAGTTCCATTCCCGGCCCCAGCTCCCTCTATTTCCCTCATCCCTGAAGGCCAGCTGACACGCGTTTACATTTGGAAAACCCTTGCGCGCCTGCCCGAGCTGGGCATGCTCAAACGCCCAGGACTGGCTTTTTTCGGTTTCCAACTTTGGCAGCTCTCCCACCCGCACCCCTAAGGGGCAGGTCCGAACACATCCCTGGGTGTGAGTAAACGGGAAGAAATTATCACACTCCAGCGGAGGACGCAAGGTAGGGGACCTCGCCGCGACGTTCGGCCTTCCGGGGGCGCTCCCCAAGGGCGCGCGCGGTCGCCGGCCCTCTGGGGCTGTGGGGCGCCGGCGGCCGCGGCAGCGTGGGCGCGCGCACCCATCCGAGGGGGTGATGTCCAAGGGCTCGTGTTCGGGCGCGCGCTCTGGGAGTGGTCGCGGGGCGGCGGGAGGGGCGAGCAGGGGCGGGGCCGCGGCGGCGCGCGGACGCCAAGCAGCGCCGGGCTTCTAGAGGTTGCGGCGCGGCCACCAGCAGGAGGCCACCGGTAGCTGTACCCAGAGCCTGGAAACGCTAGACTTCGGGGCCGCGGAGGGAGGCGAGGCGCGGATCCCGGCCGTAGGCAAGAGCCGCGCGGTGCTGCTAGCTCCTTTGCAGACAGCGCTTCCTTAGGTCCGTTTCGGAAGTGAGTGGGGGTGGCGTGGCCGGCTTGGGGAGGAATTCGAACGCCGGCATTCAGGAAGAAAGAATTCACCTGTGTTTCAAGGCAGCGCGCCGGACTTGAAGGGAGCGGCGGCCAGCTCTCGCTCCTGGCACAATGGGCTGTACGCTGAGCGCCGAGGACAAGGCGGCGGTGGAGCGGAGTAAGATGATCGACCGGAACCTCCGCGAGGATGGCGAGAAGGCGGCGCGCGAGGTCAAGCTGCTGCTGCTTGGTAAGGGCGGCCGGGCCGGGTTGGCGGGCGGGGCCCCCCAGCGGGCCTGGGGCCAGCGAGTCTGGCGGGTGTGCTGGGCGCGGGCTCCTCGGCACTGGGAAGCCCGGAGGGGACGTGCCAAAGCGGCGGAGGGCTCGTCTTGTAGCGCCCGAGGATGCTTTCGGAGCGTGAGCTTGTGCGGCGCGGCACAGAGCCGAGGCGGGTGCCCCTCTCCCCGGTCCCCTTCCTCTCTGTTCCGTTGGCTGGGGGGAACTCGCCCGCGGCGGAGCAGGGGCTTCACTCGCGTGCCTCGGTGTGGATCCCGCCAGGAGCCGAGGAGCGGATCGCGAGGAACCCCTTTTCTCTGAAGTTAGCTCAGCTTTGTGAAGATGAAAGGGCACTGGCTACAAGGAATTAAAAGCACATCCCACCCTCCACCCCTCCCCCGCGCGAAAACCCTTCCTACAAGGTGTCGTATCGCGGTTGTGGTTTCCTCATGTCACGAGTGCCACGTTTTGTGAAATCAGTGCACCTTTTGTGGGGTCTCTGTAGGGTTGAATTGTGTCTTTCTGTTGAACTTCCTGTGGCGACTCAGTAAGTGTTAGGCGAGCACTGATTATATTTATCTTGCGTAAGGAAGTAGGCTATGCTGGACGCTGGATTTTTA
This sequence comes from Lipotes vexillifer, assembly GCF_000442215.2. Taxonomy (NCBI): domain Eukaryota; kingdom Metazoa; phylum Chordata; class Mammalia; order Artiodactyla; family Lipotidae; genus Lipotes; species Lipotes vexillifer. The sequence continues at coordinate 2,205,501 of NW_006794161.1, read as the reverse complement.
TTACGGTGGGGACATGGAAAGCATCAAAGTTAGGTAACACTGGCTTCAAAATGATACTCGAGCGGTGAAAACCGTTGTGAAAGGTGTGAGTGGGTCACATTGGACAACAGGATTCTCTTCTCTGCTGCCACGGCTTCAGATGAATGAGATTTGCCAGGTACACGCAAGGCTTTTATTTGTTCTTAGTATTGTTCTCCTGGTGAAACGCTCTGTGGAGGTCTTTTGCAGTTGTTTGAAGGGAGGGAACGTAAAAGGAGTAAGCCAGGATTTTGATTAAGGGATGCATTAGGAAAATACTTGCAGCTTAAGATTTGTTGATGTGCGAGTTAGGGTTTTCTTTTGTTTGCATCCCCACACCCCCCAAACACACACCCTGTAGGCAGTGAAGTAGGTGAAAGATTTCTCAGAATCTTTATTTGCACTCCCAGCGACTGCTTTTATTTTTGTAACAGTTACAATAAAACAAATACTATCACACAAACCTGTTTTCGGTAAGCTTCTGTTTCATTGGTTTAATGACTGCAGGAAAAATGGTGGGTTTTTTCTCCATTACTAGTAGGCTTAGAAGCAGCAAACTTGGCATGACTAAAAGTAATAATGATCTGAGTCATTCTGCAAGTAACTGTGAAATAACTTTGCATTTTAAAGACCTGGTGGTTTTCTGCACCCCCGCGCCCCAACGTAAATCTTTCTCAGTTAATACTGTTTACTTAGGTTTTTACATTAATGAGAAATATTGTCTTTTGAGGAAGTCAGTGTATTTTAGCGTATTGAGCACAGAAGAGACACACCTTTGTATGGAAACGTGTAGGTCCTCCTCTTCCGAATTCAATGTGCTTGCGACAAAAATGGAAAAAGGGTTGAAAAGTTCTTTTCCTGCAGTTTCTGCACTCCTGCTCTGTTATATTATTTCAGTGTGTTGTGTGACTCTGAGTTTGAGCCAGCCATCCACCATGTTTAAAGCATTGGAAAATGAGTCCTCTGGTGTTTTATGCTTTAAATAGATGTCTGTTAGAGAGAGATGGCCTAGGATCAAGGTCCGACAAGTTAGCTTTTGCTTATATTCAGAAGAGATCAGTGTTTCTCAACTTCAGCACTGTTGATGTTTTGGGTGGAATAATTCTTTGTTGTGCGGGCTGTCTTGTGCATTGTAGGATGTTAAGCAGAATCTTTGGCACCCACCTTTTAGATGCCAGGAGCAGCCCCCCTCCACTCGTGACCCAGAAAAGTCTCCAGATATCCCCCAAACGTCCCCTGGGGGCAAAATTTAATCTTGACTGAGAATCACTGTTCTAGACTAACAATTAAATATACTTCAATGTGTAACGTAGAACCCAAAGTTGCATCTCTACCGCGAACTATAGTGAGAGCCGTGAGAAAGGTGTAGCAGAGTTGCGATTTTCAGAAGTTAGGCAATTTTTGTTTCTCCATACCAATAACATTAGAAAGCTTTCACAGTGATTTAAAAATCTTCAGGTAACTGAATTTCTTCAGCTCTCTTTTCTAGCTTTAGTCTCTTGCTGTTCCCTACCCCTTTTCTCTGTAGAAATTCCCGTCACAGCATCCCTGTCTTGTTGGCCCAGCACTCCTCCTCTTTGTCTGTCTTACTCCCATTCTGCTCTACCCTTTTGCCCAGAGTTCCAGCATTCTAGTTCCTATAAACAGAATGTTGGCTTATTCTTGGAATGTTTGAAAACATTTTTCTTTTTCCTAGTTTGACTTTAGCAGTGGAGGGTTGACCTTTGGTTCCTTTTTGGAGGTTTAAAGTTATACGTGTAAGGAGCTCAGCGAAATCAGTCCATGTAAAACATGGCAACTGAATCAGTTGAAATGTGAAATGTAAAATGGTCTCTAGGTAACCTATAACCAATGTCAATTCTGTTTACATCAGATTTTCCTCCTCTTCACTTATTTTTTTCTAATCAAATGATTTTTTTTTTCATTTAAGGTATTCAGCACATTTAAGATGGTATAGTAAATAGTTCATTGAATTTCATTTTTCTTAAGGCATGTGTTGTCATTTTAGACATTTGGGTTGAGAGATTCGGGTATAAGACACATACAAAGATTTGGGCACTGGATGTCTATTTTATACATATATGTGTATATATACTATATGTGTATATATATATATATTGTGTGTATATATATATATATATATATATATATTTTTTTTTTTTAACTCAGATATTTCACTATCCTTATTAGGAGCAGTGAATTAGGCCTTAAAAAAAAAAAAGAGGACCTAGTCTAATCCTTGACCTAAAGGAAGTCAGGTCAGGGTTTGAGTGGTTCTAAAGGTTTAGCGTTCAGGCTTTAGTGTTAGAATAATAATCCTAAATAATGAAACTTATTTTAATAATTAAAGTTTTCTTTCCATTGTATATGGCTGATTGTCTCAAAAGAAAACATTTATTGTTATATCTTTGAGGATGTTACAACTTATCCTTTTAAGGGTATAGCATTAGGCCTAGGTTGTTGTTTCAGTGAGACTACATTGTACATATGGGTACTTATTAAATATCTTACAGTAATTTTCAAAGATATATGAGGGTAGGGTACATACAAGTAAAATTTTTATGAATTAATTGTTCTTAAATTATTTCACTCTGGAGTTTCTTTTTCTAGTTTTTGAAATTTATTTAATTAATTTATTTATGGTTGCATTGGGTCTTCGTTGCTATGCGTGGGCTTTCTCTAGTTGCGGCAAACGAGGGCTACTCTTCGTCGTGGTGCACAGGCTTTTCACTGCAGTGGCTTCTCGTTGCGGAGCACGGGCTCTAGGTGGGCGGGCTTCAGTAGTTGTGGCAAGTGGGCTCAGTAGTTATGGCTCACGGGCTCTAGACCACAGGCTCAGTAGTTGTGGTGCAGGGGCTTAGGTGCTTTGCGGCATGTGGGATCTTCCCGGACTGCGGCTCAAACCCATGTCCCCTGCATTGGCAGGCGGATTCTTAACCACTGAGCCACCAGGGAGGTCCCTTCACTTTGAAGTTTTGGGCTTGTATTCTCCTTCACTCCTCCCATTATCCTTCCCTCCACCCATTATCCTTCCCTCCACTGAACTCATCCCCACAAACAAACAAACAAATACAAATCCATACCCTTTATCTCTTTAACTTCTTAAAATGAGGTGAGGGACTGGATCTCTTCTGCTTGGTGAATATTTTTACATTGCTACCACCCACCAGCTATTTGAGAAACTAAACCATTCATCTTTTTGGCTTTCTTTAAACTTGCCCTGTGACTTCCCTAGTTGAGAAATTCTGGCATTGCAGAACTTTTGATTTTGCATTGCTTTAGCCGTTTCCTTAGAGTTGGCTCAGGATCTTAGATGTCAGAAAGCCCCTTTCCTTAAGTGAGTGAATGGATATGGTATTTCTACAGGGGTTATGTGCTTCTCTCTCCCTCACCTACTTTGTATTAGCAATTACTTTACTAGAAGCCACAGGTGGTGTTAACATATGTTTTGAAAGTGCTGGTTTTTCTCTATCTTTTGTTTTTCCTTCTCACTTTTATAGTTCAAGTTCTCCTCTGCCTCTGGCAGCCTAGTTCCAGTAGACTTTCCTGCTTCTGGTCTTTGCCTCTAGCCTGTAGTAGGTATCATGCTAATGCCTTGCTCGGAAAACCATTCTTGACTTCTCCATTGCCTGCAGAATAAAAACTTTCTTCTAGACCTGGCTTCCCTCTAGCCTCATACTCTTTTCCTCAGGGCACCGTTCTTCTCCAAACACGAATAGTTGGCATATGGCAGAGCACATTTGCACTCTGGTTTCTAGTGTGATTTAGCTTTATGCCCTGCCTGCTTCCCGCACTAGTGTGAGACTTCAGGGGCAGGATCTTTGTAGGTCATCATAACAACCCTTTCCTTTTGTCACGAGCATATTTAGTTCTTAGTTATGTTAATATCTTGTGTAGGATTAGGATTTACCTAGAATATAAACCTTATACTTTGCCATTTTCCGTATTGATGGGAATATAAACAAAAAGGGAACAGTAAAAGTAAATGACAACCAAAGTAAGCGCGCAGTATCTAAAAGTAAGTTGTTTGGTTTACGAATCTTTTTCATATTTATAAGAACTTTTCACAGTCGTTATATTTATTTGACAGGTTAGATAAATTCAAGAAAATGACAATGGATATTCATTGGAGGAGGGTCTTCTATGTTGTTATAGTGTTATAGTGTAGTGTCAGTCCTTAAAATAATTTCTTTTGGTAAGGATAGATCTCAGGTTTTTTTACTCTTTATTTTTGGCCTCTTAGCTATAAAGAGCATGAATCTTGTTAACTTATCAATGATAGGAAATACAGTACCTACATTGTAGGATTTAGTCGAAGTTGTTTTTCAAACCTGAAAAAGATCACTGTAATTTTTAAGACAAAAATTGAGTATCCAACCACGATCTTAATTTGTATTTTCTTATGCATTTCTCTCTGCCTTGGAAAACTCAAGATACCACAGATTCACATGGGAGGACCTGATGTATCTGTCACATTTCTAGGACGCATAAATTTCTTGGTCACATGTTCTGGCACGCAGTTACCAGATGTCTGACTTCCCGGAGTGTGACATTGGTAAAGCTCAGGTCCCGGATGGCATTTGAGTTGAATGAGCTAAGGTCAACTGCACCTAATCTTGTAGCGCTTAGGCTGCTTTCTGTCGTAATTTGTTAAATACTAATTAAAAACTTTAACAGAAATAGGGTTAAAAATCTTAACAGAGGGCCTCCCTGGTGGCGCAGTGGTTGAGAGTCCGCCTGCCGATGCAGGGGATACGGGTTCGTGCCCCGGTACGGGAGGATCCCACATGCCGTGGAGCGGCTGGGCCCGTGAGCCATGGGCGCTGAGCTTGCGCGTCCGACAACGAGAAAGGCCACGACAATGAGAGGCCCACATATCGCAAAAAAAAAAAAAAAAAAAAAAATCTTAACAGAAATGGGGCAAAAATAATTTTAAAACGAATGTTCGTTACCATAACTTAGTGGCTTAAAACGATGCACAATTTATTAACTTTACATTTCTGTAGGTCAGAAGGTTACACCAAGCTAAAATCAAGGTGTCAGCCGGGCCACTTTTCTTTTGCAGGTTGTAGAAGAGAATCCGTATATTTGTTTTTTCCAACCTCTGTCTAGAGCAGCGGTCCCCAACCTCTTTGGAACCAGGGACCGGTTTTGTTGAAGACAGTTTTTCCATGGGCGTTGTGGGGCGGCAGGAACGTGATTCAGGCGGTAATGTGAGCAGTGGGGAGCGGCAGGTGGAGCTTCACTGGCTTGCCTGCCGTTCACTTCCTGCTGTGCGGCCGGGTTCCTGACAGGCCTCAGACCGCTCTTGGTCTGCGGCCTGGGGGTTGGGGACACCTGGTCTGGAGGCTACCTGCTTTCATTGTCTCCTGGCCTCTTCATCTTCAAAGCTAGCAATGGCTAGTGGCGTGTTTGTCATGTAGCATTACTCTCCTGTCTCCCTCCTTCACTTCTAAGGGCCTTTGTCATTACTTTGGGCACACCCAGATAATCCAGGATAACAGACTCATCTCAGGATCCTTATCTTAATCACATCCACAAAGTTTCTTTGCCATGTAGGATAACATGCTCACAGGTTCCAGGGACTGGGGGCATGGGCATCTTTGGGGGCTGTTATTCTGTCTGCTTTAGTCTGCCCTCATGGAAAATGCACTTATCCTGTCCCAACATCTCCCAAAGTCTCATCCCCTTACAGCGTCAACTCAACATCCAAAATCTCATCCAGATCTCAGAATCTAACTCTAATATGGGTGAGATTCTCCATATAATCCATACTGGGACCAAATTTCTTTCTGTGAACCTGTGAAGCTAGAAAACACATTACCTGCTCCTAGAATACAGTAGGAGGGCACAATGATAGAGCAGGCATAGGTTACCAGTTACAGTCACTCTCGTTCAGAAAGGGAGAAAGTGGAAAGAAAAAGGAGTGAGTATTCAGTCCTGTGCAGTTTCCAAACTACTTTAGGTTTCAAGGCCTACAAATAATCTTGGTGACTCTGCTTGACTTTCTGGCCTCTGGACTCTGCCCTTCAAGTCATCCTTCCTTTTCAATCAAAGGTAGCACATGTTTGCAGCAGAGTAATGTTATCAGCCCGTTTCTTGCCTGTATGATGGTGATCTGACAGCATTCTTTCATTTTGTACTTTTTTTTTTTGAGTTTTATTTTTTATACAGCAGGTTCTTATTAGTTATCTATTTTATACATATTAGTGTATATATGTCTATCCCAATCTCCCAATTCATCAGACCACCACCACCGCATTAGGTACTCTTTTAATTTATCTTTTCCTCTCCCATTTTAGTATAACCGGTAAGAAAAAATCAGGCCATGAGTTCAACAATTTGCTTGGAAATCTCCTTGTCTAAATATTCAGATTTATAGTTTACAAGTTCTGCTTTCCACATAACTGCAGGACATAATTCACTTATGCTTTGCCACAAAATAACAAGGATCCTCTTTCCTCTAGTTTCTAATAATATGTTCCTCCTTTCCATCCCAAGTCCTCACCAGCAGCACATGTAAAGTCCACATATCTATCAACAGTCTGTTCATGACCGTATTTAGTTTTCTCTACCATGTTCCTCACTTTCTTTTGAGCTCTCACTAGGGGAGCCATTAACATCTGTGTTTTTAACAGCGTGTCAAGGCAATCTAGGCTTTTTCTATCATGGTCCTCAAAATTCTTTCAGCTTCTACCCATTGCTTAATTCTAAAGCCATTTCCACGTTTTTAGTGTTTGTTGTGGCAACACCCTACTTCCAGATACCCTCATTGATGCCTCATGTATAAATTTAGGGAATGCATAATGATGGTAATTTTATATTCTTTGGTCCCTTATAATTTATGTGACTGCTATGGTAATAGCAAAACCACCAGTTTCTGGTGTTTCTTATTGAACTCATGGTATTTCACTTGAGGATTAGTGTGAACGAATAAGACTTTCCTTTGTTTGCCTCCTCTTCAGTGAAGTTTTTCCTGACCATCCAGTCTAAATTAGTCTTCTTTGCTCTCCCTTCTGAATTAGACCGTTTTGAAATCATCTTGTGCGTTTACTTTTTGATTGTCTGTTGCATCTCTCCATGGGGATTGGCTCGTCAGAGCACGAATCTTGTCCAACTTGTTTATCACCTAATGAGGTGGCACGTACTAGTCTTTTCATAAATGGTAATTAAATGGGTGACTAATTAAATGATTAATTTTGAGTAATAGTCTTTTTTTAATTTTGTTTTTTTAATTTATTTAATTTCTTTTTATTTTTGGCTGCGTTGGGTCTTCGCTGCTGTACGCAGGCTTTCTCTAGTTGCAGCGAGTGGTGGCTACTCTTCATTGCAGTGCACGGGCTTCTCATGGCGGTGGCTTCTCTTGTTGTGGAGCACAGGCTCCAGGCACACGGGCCTCAGTAGTTGTGGCACACAGACTCAGTAGTTGTGGCTCGCGGGCTCTAGAGCACAGGCTCAGTAGTTGTGGCACATGGGCTTAGTTGCTCCGCAGCATGTGGGATCTTCCCGGACCAGGGCTCTAACCCGTGTCCCCTGCATTGGCAGGCAGACTCTTAACCACTGCGCCACCAGGGGAGCCCCTTGAGTAATAGTCTTTTAAAGGGAAAAAGCTACATTTTCCTTGGGCTTTGGGTAATTTTAGTAAATTTAGACCCATTGTATCCCCATTTATATGTTTCTTAGCTTGCTACTTAGAGTAACTAAAGCCTACTACATTATTCCTAACACAGTTCTGAAAAATAAAATTAATTTGGAGGACCAAATTCTTGTTGCATGATCAGAAAAATATTTTGACTCTTGGTAAATTAAGTGGTGGAGTGAAACGTGATTTTTATATTTGTATATTCTGAACACATTGTTTTTAACAGGATTGTTACATTGCTACTCCACATGTTATTTGAATGCTTTGTTTTGAATGCTTTCTTAATAACAAGGCATTAAATATATTCTCACAACCATATCTGTCCTACAGGATGATGCGATTATGTGTAACTCTGGCTTTCTGGAGTCAGCAGGGCACTCAGAAGCTCACCATGGTCTGTTTATGTCTTGCCTGTCCTTTTTTTAAAAAATAAATTTATTTATTTATATTTTTGGCTATGTTGGGTCTTTGTTGCTGCGCGTGGGCTTTTCCAGTTGCAGCAAGCCGGGGCTACTGTTTGTTGCGGTACGTGGGCTTCTCATCGTGGTGGCTTCTCTTGTTGCGGAGCACGAGCTCTAGGCGTGCGGGCTTCAGTAGTTGTAGCATGTGGGCTTCAGTAGTTGCGGCGTGCAGGCTAAGTAGTTCTGGCGCGCAGGCTCAGTAGTTGTGGCGCATGGGCTTAGTTGCTCCGTGGCATGTGGGGTCTTCCCAGACCAGGGCTCGAACCCGTGTCCCCTGCATTGGCAGGCAGATTCTTAACCACTGCGCCACCAGGGAGGTCCTTGCCTGTCCTTGTGTGGTGAGAATTGTCATTGGTGGCATTTGTAAAGTGTCTTTCATGTTTTTGGTGTCCAGTTATGCCTTAAGTTTACTAAATCCTTAGGAGAATTTACAGTCTACTTAGGGAAAG
>NW_006794161.1:2193374-2196911 GCF_000442215.2 Lipotes vexillifer | reverse complement strand
GGGAAAGAAAATGTATGCATAAAGGTAACTCCTTATAAGGGAAAATGGGGAAGAAGTGGTATAAACAGATACCCGGGGACATGAGCTGTAATATTGGAGTGTGCATTGTTGATCTTGTGGGATGAGGGTGTAGGTAGCTTGCCTCTCAGAAATTACAGCAGTTAAGGATCTGTCCATTGCCATCATGTATTTCTCTCTCTCTTTTTTTTTTTGGGGGGGCTGTGCCTCTCGGCATGCAGGATCTTAGCTCCCCGACCAGGCATCCAACCCGCACCTCCTGCAGTGGGAGCGCGGAGTCTTAACCACTGGACCGCCAGGGAAACCCCTTCATGTATTTCTGAGCAGACTTTTGGATCCTGATTGGTTGTAAGCTCTGTATTATACAGAAACCTGCAATCTAGAGGAGACTTTGCCATCTATAGTTTAGTTTTCTTACTTTTTCCACGTATAAGGAACTTGGGCTGTAAAACGTTTTCCTTAAGACCTTGGGCAAGTTATCCAGTTCTTTAAGCCTCAGTTTTCTATAAATTCCAGATAATAAATGTACCTACCTTATAGGGCTGGGGACAAGGTAAGCTAATGTATCTACAGTACCTAGAGCAGTTGTACATGGCACAAGTTTTTATTAAATATAAGCTGTTAATATAAATACTTTAGAGACTCTTTGCGATCAGCCCTCCCTCCCTGCCTCCTCGTGGATAGATCCATTTATGGTCACAGACATTAAATCCTTTAGTTGGCTCTTCTTAGCAGAGGGTGTGCACATAGCAAAGATTTCAAGAAGTATAAAATCAATTGTAGTTATAGTTTCTGACCCCACCACAGCTTCCTTCTGGGGCTTGGATTTCTGTTAACAGACTCCCCACTGGGAATAGACCAGGTAAATATCTGTGCTAGGTTAAGAATTCTATAGAGCATGAATTTTGAGTAATTAGAAAACTTTACAAATGATTTAAAAGTAATTTCTCTCCATTTTATTACCCATTTTTAGAATAAATGCAGTAATTTCCTGCAAACTTTCCTTTTATCTTTCTTGAAAATAAAACACAGCTGTTGATATAAGTTACGAAACATTGAGTTGACTCAAATGAATGTGCCATTTATCAGGGGAGTTTATGATTATTTCCTACAAATTTTAAAACTTTTCTGAAACTCCTTGTACTGATAATTCAAAGAGATTACTAATAAAACTCCAGAATTACAATGAATTTACTTTTAAAAGAGAAGCAACATCTCTTGAAAAGTGGTTGTAACCTTGAAATAGAAACAAGCATTGAATCTGTGACAGTATTTATGCCTTTTAATAATTTTTCAAAAGTCACTTAAGACTTAGCCTTGAATTACCTGGAATTCCTGTTTACCTTGCCTTTCTAAGGTACCCTCCAGATTCTTTTTTTTTTTTTTTCTGGTAATATACTTATCTAATGTACATTATATTTTTTCTTATTTGGGCACATGCCTTATTTGATAGCGTTTCATGTATTTAAGAAGCATGCAACCTGTAAGGAAACCACATTTAAGATTAATATAATATAATAGGAGTTAGAAGAAAACTGCCTTCTGATTGGTAGTTCTGAAGCTAATCTTTTGAAGCATAACATATTTCTATGCAGTTTGAAAATTGATCCACTGAGTTTTTACAAACTGAGCACATCAGTGTCATCAGCAACCAGGTCAAGACATGCCTGCAAGAGATGTGTTGTGACAGTACAAAGCGGTGATGCCGGTCAGTTGAGTTGCTGGAACTGATGAGAAGGTGCCCCCCCAACTCTAGGCCAGCGCTCCGTACTCACCCCCACTCCTTCATCCCTTCTTACCCTCAGGACCTTCCCATCCTCCATGATTCTCTTTACCATCTTCACGCTTCTTTTAAGACTCCTGTGTCCTGCTCCGTAAGAGTTCTCAAGACATGCCCAGCATTAAAAGTAATAAAATCCAGACAAAACTGTTCATACCCTCCTTAAATAATTTTTCATCCCACATTTTGTCATCTAAACTTTTCAACATATTAGGCTGCATTCCCATCTTTTTCACCTTCCATTCAGTCTTTAAACTGCTTTTTATTTTAAAGTTGTGGACTTTTCCAGTGGTACAGAAGTATTGGGAAATATCACAGACACTCATGGAACACACATCAATATATTTTTTTAAAGAGATAGTATCTTGTGACTTTTCTCTCTCCGCTGGAGTTTCTTTTATAATTAGTTTGGGCTTCTCATTCTAACTTCTCTCTCTCTCAACCTCTCTCCTCTCTCCTGCTTTTTATCTCCCTATTTTTTATGTGCTACTTAGATATCTCCTAATTTACTTTCTGTCTTCAGTAATCAACTAATCTGCCTTTTAACATAATTGAGTCTTTATTTTTAATGCTGACATTTTTATTTCTAGAAACTATTTCTAATCTTTTAAAAATAGTTTACTGTATTTTCAATCTTTTTTAAAAAGTAACTTTGATCAATACTACACTTACTTCATAGTCTGTTTGCAAAAAATTGATTTTTTGAAAAAAAAAATCTTGGTGTTCAGCTACTTGTAGGGTCTTAACTGTATCTCATGGTAAGTAGATTGTATCCTCTTGTAATTTTTTTTTGTGAGCATGTATTAACCAATACGTGGCCTGTGTGACTCCTGGGCACCCCGGACTGGCTGCAGTTTTCCTTTCAGTTTTGCGGGTGGAGGGTGGAGGGCAGGTTTATTTCTCATTTACCTAACGTGGTGTTCCAAAATTGAAGGCATCATCTCTCACCCACTTATTTGCACTTTCTCCTTCTTCCTGTTTTTTTTCTTCTTAAGCTCCCGGCACCACCAGTCCTTGACTTCTTATTTGTCTTCACACTGCATTAGTCAAAATCTCCATTGACTTTATTTTCTAAATATTTTAGTTATTTCCCTGCCTTACTTCTTATCATCCAGCAGCACTGAACTTATTTATTCCTGTGCTGTTTTTTTTGCCTCCCTCCACCCTTTGGTCACGTGTTCTCTGCTTAGGTTGAGAAGGGAGGCTCTTAGCCCCGTGAGTGCTCTGCTTTCTCCAGCCACCTCAAGCATGTTGCAGGTTCTCAGTTGCATCGATTCTGGGGTGGTGCCACGGTGCTGGGGGAGATGAGCTCCGGTGTTCTCTCGGCAGAACTGCACGTCTCCGCCAGGCTGCGTGGATGTGTTGCTGTAGGCGACTTTCTTCTCCCAGGATCCCAAATAGGCCCCTCTGCCTTTAGCCATCTTCTTTCTCATCCCCTCTCACATACCATTCACCCCTGAAACTTTGGCCCAAAGAGGAGATCAGGATAGAGGTGACTCCCTGCCTCCTTTATCCCCATCTGCCTTCTGCAGTTTGCTCCTAGGCCACTGGGTCCCTTGTGGCTGCCAGGGTTACAGTCTTGCCATGTGACGTCTGGAGAGTACACCACTTGTATTCATCCATTTGTATCTAGATGACACTAAGGTACCCTGTCTGCCTCTTTCCCCTTATTCAGGTACATGCAAAAGATAAAAAAAAACCACAGTGATTTTCAAAGTATCTCTCGCATTACATTCTCT
>NW_006794161.1:2188975-2193364 GCF_000442215.2 Lipotes vexillifer | reverse complement strand
CCTGCTCCGAAGTTGGTTTTTTCCACAGTTGTATGTTCTTGCTGCTCCGTATGTGCCCACCTCATTTTCCTAAAGCAGCTCTTCTTAAACTTAAACTTTAATACACATAGAAATAAGTTGGCATCTTTTAAATGGGTTCTCATTCAGTAGGTCTGGGATGGGGCCTGAGTTTCTGCATTCTTCACAAGCTCAGAGGGGATGCCTTGGCTGCAGACCCACAGTCCAGTCCATACTTTGAGAAGCAAAGACCTAGAGGTGATCCTCCTGGATCTTTTCCATTTATCCATTTTGTAAGCATTTTTCAAGACTTATCCGGTCTTTGCCACATTCATGAAGCCTCCCATAAGCTTATTAATAAAGTATTTAAAACAGTGCCTTGCACGAAGTAAGCACTCATTATGTTTTATACATTCTCGTGTATGTACACACGTATATAATGCCTACCCACTTAGTATTATATAGTTAACTTCTGATGTTAATCTGGAACCTTGTTTTAGTAGGTGCATTTTGAGAAAAAACTATTTGATGTTTTCTTGCACGGAAACATGCGCTTCCTGGAACATGCGCTTCCTGGAAAGTGATCAAAAACTGTAATTAGTGATAATGAATCTTCTGTGTATTTAGTAAGAATTTTTACAGTGGATTGCTTCTTGTGATGATATGATTATTCAGGTCAGGTTGAATGTGACCTTATAATAATGTTTTTATGGACATTTTCATCTGGTAAAGTTCATGATGAAATTCCTTTGTTAGAAGTAAGTAAAAGATGGTTGCAAATTCTGAGCAAGTTTATAGCCATTGCTATTTGTATACAGGCTCAGCTCTCCTAATCTATATGCACATACAACACATTTTCCACTGCCCTTAAAAGGGAATTCTGATCTTAGAAAACTATCCGTCACATTAATATTTACTGACAGCTACCTAAAAAATGTGATTAAATATAGCATAAATGTTCTATAACTTCTGCTTTCATCATAGTATCATTAGTTGGTTGAGCTTACTTTAAGTTAGTTATGACATCTGGTTCTTATGAAATGTGTAAATTCATTCAACAAATATTTATGGAATGCCAACCCTATGGCCTGCATTTAGGTACCTGGGAATGGAAAAATCTTTGGGAAGTGGAAATTAATTAGAGAAAGTATTCTTTAAGCATTTTACCATTAGATAAAAACAATATGGTTATTTTGACTTGTTTAGTTATAAGTTTAAGTATAAAACAACGGGTTCTGGGTTTCTTCCACTCTGCTGTTTGTCTTAGTAAGCCTTTGTGGTAGATCATTTTAACTTTGCTTTGGATGATTGCGTTTTATGCGTCAAGTTGAATTTTATTGCTTTTTGCCACAAGCTATTAAAGAACTTTCAGAGCAGAGAATAAGTAATGAGCTCCACAGTAACTTATACTGTGCACATAGTGATGCTTAGTATAATTTCAGAACAAACTTCCTGAAAAGTTATCAGTCAACAAATGTAGCCCATTGTAGTTTTAGCAGTCACATCTGAAATAGCTTAAGCTCTAATCTAAGAAGTATACGAAGAGTGATTCTGAAAAATATGAAACTCTATAAACAGACGCTTCCTAGTGGCTACCTTTTGAGAGTCAGCTGAACTTAGGCTTTATAATTCACAGACTTGTGTAGATTTTGAATTTGTTTGGGGGTGTGTGGATGTTTTTGTTCGTTGTGGACAAATGTTATTTTAAAAAACAGAAACATTAGAAAATTCAAAGAGAATGAGTCTGTCAGATATGCAACTTATTTTTTCTGAATAAAGATAGCAAATGCCATGAGGAATTTCTAGAATGGATCCATGTACATGGGGGAATAAGTTGAGAGTTGAACTTTAGTATTTTAAGAATCATATGGTATTCTAAAAAATAATTTGGTATAATGGTTTCATCTGGATTCTGAAAGTTAAGATTAGGTATTTATATTTTATGAGAGTTTTAATCGTTAAATATTATGTGGATAAGTTTGCAACCAAGAAAGTCACCTTATTTGATAGAACGTTTTGAGTACAAATATAGAGGTGTAATTGCTTGTCATGTATTTCCCATATAAGTAGTCTGTGATTGAAGAAAAGTTGGTTTTTAGTAATCTACATATCATTTACATTTGTTGCATTTTCACAGTTTAGTTTACTATAAAGTTTCTAAAACTTGATGTATATGTCTTAAATTGAAGCAGTCAGCCAGAGCACTTGAGTTATTAAAAGTACTCTTTGATTACATTTCTTCTGCTAATATTGGATTATATAATATAGATCCAAGATGGTTTCATACTTTAATGCAGTCTACTTTTACAGTTTCAGTATTGAGATTTTATAAAAGATACATTCTTCAACTTTCTTGGGCATAAAACATCCATAAAGCGTTTTTCTTCCTTCCTAGCTGTTTCTCTAATGTTTAATGTTTATATATCATTCTCTTAAAAATAAATTGGCATCTGTGCTGATAGGTATAGTAAATATCTGACATGATAAGTGTGTGAAGAATACTTCTGTTTTTAGGTGGGGCTCTTTATGGGCTAGGAATTGATACTCCTCAAACCAGCTCTTGCAAAGAAGGCATCATTATCACAGAAGACTCAGAGGAAGCCCAAGGCTCAAACTCTTTAAAGCTGGTGTGTCAGGAACCAAGACTGGTGCCTTTGGTTCTGGAGCTGCATGACATTGCCTCAGTGATTTCCATCCAGCCTTTGGTTTCCTCATTCCATAAGCTTTAAGTTCAGCTCAAACCACTCACTGCCTCAAACCCTTAATTAGTTTTCCAAAATCAGACACATCACCTGCTCATCTCAACTTTTTCCCCAAGCTGTGGATTCATAGGTCTTTGGTAGGTGGTTATCGGGCTACCTTTTGGTCAAGTGCTTACTCTTCTCTGGGCTAGGCAGCTGTGGTGTGAGAGTAGTGCAGGGTCATTGAGCCTGCTTCTCAGTAAAGCCAAGGAAAGGGCTGTCAGACTCTGTTTTAAAAAAAAAAAAAAAAAAAAAAAAAAAAAAGCATGGTGTGTGCTTCCAAATCCTTTATATGTGCACTTTGGACATTTGGGAAAATAAACCTTTGAGTAAGTTTCTTTGGACATTTGGGAAAATAAACCTTTGAGTAAGTTTCTTCTCTTGGTACACTTTTTAATTTAATTAATTAATTGGCTGCATTGGGTCTTCGTTGCTGTGTGCAGGCTTTCTCTAGTTGCGGTGAGCGGCGGCTGCTCTCCGTTGCAGTGTGCGGGCTTCTCATCGCGGTGGCTTCTCGTGATACAGAGCACAGGCTCCAGGCACACGGGCCTCAGTAGTTGTGGCACGCAGGCTCAGTAGTTGTGGCTCACGGGCTCTAGAGCGCAGGCTCAGTAGTTGTGGTGCATGGGCTTAATTGCTCCGTGGCATGTGGGATCTTCCCGGACCAGGGCTCAAACCCGTGATCCCTGCAGTGGCAGGCGGATTCTTAACCACTGTGCCACCAGGGAAGTCCTCTTGATGCATTTTAAACAGCTGACATAATTGTGTGTGTGTGTGTGTGTGTGTGTGTGTGTGTGTGTGTATAAAAAACTGTTTTGTCTTAATTGTTTACCTGTCATTAAGTGTTTTCTGTAAATTTCAAGTGCACTGGCTACATAATAATCCATTTTATAGATCTGCTGTGATTTATTTAATCACACTAATCTTGAAAATTGAGATCTTTGAGTTTTATGATCAGGTATTATGCTGAGATGATCATATTTTATGCATATATCATTGCCTGTATTCCTGACTATTTCCTTAAATTACTGGCTTAAAAGGTTTGAGCAGTTTAAAGGCTTACGTATATAAATTGCTTTCCCCAGTTGTTCAGGTTTGTACCCCTACAGGTGGTATGTGAGTCTGCTGTTTCACCTCACACTCATTAGCATTGAGTATTCTCATAAATACTAAAGTACTAAATTGAATAAAATGGCTTCACATTGTTACTTTAATCTGCAATCTTGGATTTACTAAAGGGCAGTAGAAGGGCTTTCTGTTCTAAAGAAGTTAATCTGGTCCATTTTGAGATTCATCAGAACCTGTCCTGTAATACTCTGCATACTTTTGCATATATTTTTCCTCACTTGTGTGCTTCTTTCTCGATTTTGCTTTTTGACATACATTGCTTGTCTTACTTCAAGTTAAATAAAAAGATTGAGAAATGTTTAAATTGTTAGACCATATAACTGTGCCTTGATATTTTTATATTCACTTAGTTATATATGCCTTCAGGATATACAACCTAAGAACTTTTTCTTATACTATACTTAGTATAAGTATACTTATACCAAGAAAAATATTTTCTGCAATATTGTTAGTAGTAAAAGCAAAATTTGGAAATACCAGAATTTACTCATCTTCAGGAGTGAATAAATAAATGAGCAGGAAT
>NW_006794161.1:2175305-2188920 GCF_000442215.2 Lipotes vexillifer | reverse complement strand
GCAGGAATGAATAAATATGAGTATTTATTAAAAATGAAATATATACAACTATACAAATGAAATACTATCCAGAGAAAGTGAACGTATGATGAATCTCAGTGATAATGTTAAGTTACACATGCAGTTTGTAGAATGATATGCTGTATGGCACATCCGTGTAAAGTTAAAAAAAATCTTCAGAACTATACCAGATGTTTGTAGGTACACACGTATATAGCAAAGTTTGAAGAAATGCATGAGGAGGATAAATATCAAATTCAGAGTGCTGGTGATTTCTGAGAAGGGAGAGGGAAGTGGATGTAAGAGAGGTATGTAGTGCTTTATGTCTCATGCTGGATGCACTACACAGGTGTTGATTCTCTTATTTTCTAGGTATTTCTGTATGACTGAAATATTTCATAAGTACACAGAAGTTTTGTTACTGTAGGCTAATTCATGTCAGTTTTGGCATCTTCTTTTTTTGTGCTTTCACATCTGTTATTTCCCAAGCCTTGTTTACTCTCGTTTCCATTGCCTTGTCCATCATCTTCTTTTTTCTGTTTTCATATAAATTAATCTGTTGTAATTCCTTCCTACCTGGACTTCCTACTGCCCTTCATTCTAAATTAATCCTCATGAATGACAGCTTTCATCTTATCAGTAACTGCTCAGAAGTCTTCAGTAGTTGTGATTACTTACAGAATATCCCCCCGTTTATTACTTTGGTAAGCAAGAGCCTCTGCTGTTTGGCTTCCACCCTGCCTTTCCATATTTCCCATGATGATCCCTTGCCAGTCTCTGAGCACTTCACATGCTTTTCCCATGTTGATACCCTTCCATCCTGTCCTGCCCATGTATGTTCATGAGTAGAGTTTGGGACAACTTTCGTCAAAAGTGAATAATATCTGGATCCTTAACAAAGAGGAAACAATTCTTGTAGATTTCTGATATTCCTAATAACATTCCTAATTCTATATTCTTATAGATTCCTAACAATTCTTATAGATTCCTGATTTAAAGGTATTGCAGTATCACTTAAATACATACAGTTGTGCAAACATGTAATTAGGTGTAAAAAACCATGTTTCTTAAGCAACCACAAAGCCAAAAAAATTACAAACAAAACTACGTATACAATTGTCATTAACATTATTTGTTCTGTGCTGGTTGTGGTATGAGTCAGGTATATATTGCCTTTGCATTTGGCATGCCTATGCTACCAGATGCCACAAAATGTCCCAATTCTCTCCTCCCCTTTCTGTAATTGAATTATTGGAAAACCCTCATTTCTGTGGTGCTCCCACCTTCATTGGTATAAATGCTTCGCTGAGGCATCATCTGTGATACCATGAATCATAAGGCTCCGTAGTGTTCCCACCAAGTGGCCTAATTTTGTATGTGAAAAAAAGTATATCTAGACTTAAATCCAGGTATCACCAATAAATATTAAATTAGCTACTATCTGCTATGGGCTGTGTCAAGTGTATGGATCCATACACACATCAGACATGGATCCTGCCCTCAAGGAGTTTAGTGGTAATATAAAGCAAAAGGAAACATTATTTATAGGAGGAATAAATGCTGGGTATTTGAACATATATAGGGAGACACCTGGATTTCAAATTCAGAGCTGTTCATTTAATAGCCCTTAAGCTATTAAAGGATACAAGCAGAAATATTGGGTCGATGTGTTTATTTTGAGTTGATTTCTCTACTTTCATATTTATGTTCTTCATTCTCCTTTCACTGCCTCTCTTCATTTCTTTTTCATGGACCTATTTCCTTCAGTTTTCTAGAACTAAGGAAGGTAATTTTAACCTCATGTTACAAAGTAGGAAATTGAGGCTTATACTCGTATGTAATCTGCCCAAGTATATACAACCAGTAAGTAGCCAGGCTGGGTCTTGGATATCTCTTGGTCACATTCCAGGTTCTTAGCACTCTTCATATACTGCCTGTCAGTACTTTCTTAGCTTAGATCTAAAGTAAACTACTGTTCTGTTATTTCATGTGGGTTTTTGCATTTGTGAAATTAAAGGGTACATTAGGGGGACAGGGCTTGGTAAAGAGCAGACATTTAGTAAATGTTGGTTGAATAAATTCACTAACAATTATGTCTTATGTTGAAAGAATTAATAACTATAATTTAAAACACCAATGTTAACTGATATGCAAAATGAGATGTTTTAGCTAGATATTTGTTAAGGGGAGACTAAATCATACATGTTCATTAAAATAGTGTCAATGTTGAGTATGAGAAACCAACCTCTGGATCTAATCTCGGGTTAGTGGAGATTCAGTCTCATCTCTTCCGTCTCCAAATCGGGAGCTGAAGTATTTCAAATGAAAAATGAAATTTATTATTTTTAAAAAACTGATAAAACTAAATATCCTGAATCTTTGAAGAAAGAGTTAATTATACTTACTATACTATATTTACTAATTTTACTATACCATAGAAAAATTATGGGCTATTTTATTTTAGAACGACTTTTTTCTACATCAGTGACTTTCCCATTAACCAAGGTAACTAAAATACTTTATTTTAAAGAATATGCCACAACGTAAAAATACCCGTCTCATTGACACAGTGGCCCCTGCTTGATAATGATGGAGACTCTAAGAGGGCAGATTGAATTAATAATCAAGCCTGTCATGTCTAATGTACACCTCAAGAAGAATCATTTTAACTTTGAGTTCCTTTTTTCTTTGATATAGGCATAATACACAGTTTTACAGTTTTGGTTTAAGGTTTTGGTTATAAAATGTATATCTTAAAAATTGGTAAGCGTAGTTCATGCTTGTTATTTGTCTAACTTTATATTTGAACACTAATATGTTTAATTTTCAAATGGGAATTAAAACCATTTCCATTTCTGCAGGTTAACCAGGAATATGTTGGGGGTATTTTTGCTATGATTCTGTACAAGAAAAACAGTGAGATGATTAGTAAGTCAGAGGTTCTAGGGCTAGGATGCTTATTCCCTCCAGAATGCTAAAATACTGTAAATATATAAAGGAGTGTTTCTGGTGAGCTTATTTTGCGGGGTCCTATTAGTTAATGGCCTTAACATTCTGAAATATGGCCCTAGATACTTTACTCCAGAAACCATCCAAAAAAGAGATACATCCTTTGTCCCATGGTCGAGGGGAGGAAAAAATTCTTAATGAGCTGAAAGTAATACTTTTTTTTTTTTTTTTTTTTTTTTGCGGGACGCGGGCCTCTCACTGTTGTGGCCTCTCCCGTTACGGAGCACAGGCTCCGGATGCGCAGGCTCAGCGGCCGTGGCCCACGGGCCCAGCCGCTCTGCGGCACGTGGGATCTTCCCAGACCGGGGCACGAACCCGTGTCCCCTGCATCGGCAGGCGGACTCTCAACCACTGCGCCACCAGGGAAGCCCAGTAATACATTTTTTTCCCCTCGCATTTAGAAGATTGTCGTTTTCTTACTCTCAATCTTTTGTGACTTCTATTTTGTTTCCTTTAGTATAATTCCTAGAAATATTTCAAGGAGCCAACTTACAAAGTCTCTGTGGAAATCAGGTTTATATACGCAACTGATTTGATTTTTTAAGAAAAAACGGTGAGGTATACCTTTATTTTAATTGTTATTTTTATGGTTATAATGGCTTGTGTTTGAGTTCTGGGTTGTAAATGTTTTGTTAAGGTTACACTTTAAAGCCTCTATGCAAATACGGTGAATTTTGTATTTGGTGCAGTTATGGTAAACTAGGATTGCATTCTGTCCACAGGGGTTTGAGAAATAAAGCCCTAATCTTCTCCAGATTCTGGGGAGTTTGCCCTGGAAAGAAGGGCAGGAATGGGGTGACAGAACCTGATTCTGTGAACTCTTGTATACATTAATTTCCAGACTGAAGTTATCTGAGCTTTCATTTTTTATTTGGCTACTTCTTAGTTTATATTCTTTACCAGAGTAACTTTATATAGGTTCATGGTTGACAAATAATACATTTCAGTTATATCATTAAGGTTGTTTTCTTTGTTATAATAAAGCAAATGATGGGTACATTTTACATTTAAGAGAAAACTGTAAAATATCTCTTGAAAATGGTGTTTTTTCCAAGTTGCAAGAACTTAGAAAGATTTCGATTATTGTAACTACAGCTTTGGCTTCAGCAATAGCTTTCTGGCCTGTGTTCCAGAATTATACATGGAGTCTAATTGTGAAAGACTTGGATTTATTTATTAGGTTACAGGTACAATATTTTTTAAAGTAGTTTATTTTTTATAAAATATTGTTTCATCTTTAATGAGATGTACTGCTACAGAAGAAATACCTATTACATGTTATGGGGAAAATAAAATAATGTGCTGGTTATTCTTTATTCAGTTTTAGCCAGTTTTTGAATTCATTTTTAAGTGGATTGCCTCTGAATGTTGTATTTGTAACTAAAGTGCAGAGATTTTCCAAAATTATTGATTCAATAAGTGGGATTATCCAACTTTTGAATTATTGAGCTTTTCTTGGTAAAAGGAAAAGTTTAATGTTTGTTTGTTTTTCTGGTACGCGGGCCTCTCACTGTTGTGGCCTCTCCCGTTGCGGAGCACAGGCTCCGGACGCGCAAGCTCCGCGGCCATGGCTCACGGGCCCAGCCGCTCCGCGGCATGTGGGATCTTCCCGGACCAGGGCACGAACCCGTGTCCCCTGCATCAGCAGGCGGACTCTTAACCACTGCGCCACCAGGGAAGCCCAAGTTTAATATTTTTAATAGAATTTCCTTAACATGAATAAGGATAAAGCATTCTGAGAGTTGATATTAATCAAGCACATGAATTGTTTTGTTTTTGAATATCTTAATCATAATTGAATTGCTTTTTACTGCATAAAAAAGGAAACAATTTTCTTTGCTAGTATTGTAAATTTCAAATAATTTCTAATTCTGTATTTCTATCAGACAGTACATGTATAAAGCATAAAAATGATTTTTTGGGGGGGAGTGTGTGTGCCAGGTCTATAGTAGTTAAAGATTTTAGTGATTTCAGAATTTGGTTGTTAGGGTGTTGTTTTTGTTCTGAATCATATGATTTCATCAAGGTTAAACAAAAACTCGTATGTGCTTACCTTCCTTAAATATATTTTATGTAGTCTAGTTTTCAAGACTTTGCACTCTTAGTCATTAAGGTGTCAAAGACAGCGAGTAGGCTGGTGTCTTTATTATTAAAGATCAGTGATTATAATTGAGGTTTTGAAATTTTAAGTAGCAATGGCATTCCAGAAAGAATGATAACAGAGTTATTCAGCTAGATGTTTAAGAGAACAATCCAGTGTGTCACTGAGCAGACTATTAGAAAGCAAATGTACATATGAGCAGGCACGTTTGCCTCTTTTCCCGGTGACATTAAAATCAGAGCTGTTGGAGCAGTCTTTAGTTGTCGAGGATGCCATGCTCCTTTGCATAATTCTCCCAAACACTTTCCCTCTGTCTTAAATAAATATGCTGTATCGGTAGGCACTTACTGTGGGCTTATCATGTGCCATGCATACTGTTGGCAGAAGTGAAAGAAAACAAGGGAAGAGAAGGCTCTTGTACCCTGTATCTAGTGGTAAGAGATTTAGATATCCTTCTAGGTGAAACAGACCCCCAGGTATAAGTATACTTATTCTAAAGAAGGGCTTTTGAGTACTGAAATGACATCATTTCCTTCAAATTCCAGGACTCTTAATGAGGTGTTTGCATGCTTAATCAGTATACTAATATTTAACAATGTTTCTAGATGTGTAATTAAACTTTTCTTTTCCTAAGAGTGACATTAAATAAAAAGTCACAGTGCAAATGGCAAAACACTGTATTCTCAGTATGCACCAAGCTACTCTTGCCAGCCTCAGGAAATCCATCCCTTTTAAATTCCTCTAGGTCCGTCCTGAGATTTGTTAGGGAGAATCAAATCTGCTGTCTTTGCTCTTGGCTTCCACGTGAACTCTGTTGTTGCCCAGCCCTTTTGCTGTGGCTCACAGTGGTGATGTCGTCTAAATATCTGTTGAGGTCAGAGGCAGCCTAGCTTTTGCCACTGCTTACTGCCCACCCAGACATGCTGGTACTGTCGGTGCCCAGGCTTGAGTTTGCTTTGTCTGTCTCAAGGTCTCTCCAAGTCTCTTGTGATGTTTCCCATGTCAAGTTGTGAGTACTGTCCTGGGCCACAGCTGCTGGCACAGGTTCTGGAGCCTTGCGCTCTCACATGCCCACAGAGACTTCTGTGAAGGAGTTCTTTTTAAGTTTTACTTGCTTGTTTACTGCAGTGCCCTTGTGCCCTATTCAGGCCCAAGTTCAGATGGGCTTGGCTGTGTGACATCACGCTAAGAACCATAGCTCTGAGGCTCCATAGTTCTTTGTTTTTCAGCGAACTGTTTTTTTTGTTTGTTTGTTTTTTTCTTTGCGGTATGCAGGCCTCTCACTGTTGTGGCCTCTCCCGTTGCGGAGCATGGGATGCGGACGCGCAGGCTCAGCGGCCATGGCTCACGGGCCCAGCCGCTCCGCGGCATGTGGGATCTTCCCGGACCGGGGCACGAACCCGCGTCCCCCGCATCGGCAGGTGGACTCTCAACCACTGCGCCACCAGGGAAGCCCCAGCAAACTGTTTTAACATTTTGAATTATGCTTTGTTTCCTGTTTGGGTGGCTGAGGATCTTCAAGTGTGATTGTCTCCAGGTCGATTTTCTCCATTTCACTTTCCTGTGCTAAAAGATCCTAGTTTTCAAGCAAGCAGAATTCAGTTTGAATCTCGACTTCAAGACTTTGACTGGTGGGATGAGCATGACACATTTCTACATGTCTGGGGAACATAATCTTCTCATCTGTGAAACTGTAAGAAAATATCTGTCTCATAGGGTTTGTTGTGAGGTTTAGGTATGCGTCAAGTGCTCTGCACATGCTGGATGCTTATTACGTGACAGCTAATGTTGACCTTCCTGAGTTGGTTGGATTGCTCATTAATCATCAGTAAATAAATGAATTCCTCCTGTTACTTTGCTTCATAGATCTGAGCTTAGAGGCGGCTCTATTGCAAATCAGTTCCCTGCAGCTTCTCTGGAAAATGACTGCTCCTTGTTTAAATGATCCCACCAACCACCCCAGAAGTGACTTTTACATATTATGTATTGGTAGCTCACTGCAGACAATTTTCCTTTCAAATGTGGTGGGAAACATTAGAACTGTTTGCACATGATGTGAGCATGTGACAGTCAGCAGAGTCTAGATTAAAACGCAGCAGCTCACAGAGCCCAGCTTCTCTGTAGTTCTCTAGACCTCAGTCTGGTTATTTTAAAAAATAGGAGGAATGAACCAGGGGATCTTTGAAGAACTTTTCCATGCTAAAAATAAAAATAAAAATTTGTTATTCTGTAAGACAAGATCTACTTTGCTCAACTTTGTATTTTAGGCAAGTGGTTTGCACGTAAGCTGTATTCTGGTGTTCCCATCCTGGAATAAGGAGAAACCTAATACCAGTCAGAGTTTGGAACTTGATCCAACAGCATCCGACCGCTTTTGGTTGTTGCCTCTGAAGGTTTTCATTAAATTTAAAAAATTGATAGTACTTATGATATCCATTTGCAAATCAGAGACTTCAGGTTATTTGACAGTGTATTATCTGGAGTGATTTTACCAGTTAAAGAAGAATATTACCTTGAATTGTTATAGCATATTCTTGAGAGCAATGTGGAAATCTATTAAAGGGGATATTTTGATAAAATAATTTGAGTATTTTCTAAGGAAGACAGGAAGTATATTTTTTATATTCCTTACATTTAGTAATACTGTTTTTCAGAAAAGAAAATGTTTTGATAGCTAACATCATAGTTGATACTGTATAGTATATCTTGGAACAGTTTTCTGAATTTCCATAAATCAAGTAAAATGGTTTCTCAGTTAATTACCTCTAAGAAGTACTGAGTTAGAGTTAACAGACTTTAAAATGTAGGACACTTCTGAGTCTTTAATATGCTAATGTGCATTGTGTATATCCTCAAAAAGTGGGTATAGTACGCACTTTATACTATACAGCCTGGTTATCACAGAACACCTACGGGCATTCTTCATAATATTAGTGTTCCAAGGATATAGTTTGTGAGAAGCTCAGTCATGTAGTTCTTAGTAGTTTATAAAAGTACTGTTGCATTATTACCTCCTTTGATTTTCACAACCCTGTTACATATTGTTTTACTAGTCAGGTACATGAATGTTGGAGAAACTATGGCTGTGTTATAAAGGCATGTATTTACTTAGCTGGAGATTTATGTTGAGAAGGAAATTTGATCTTAAATCAGCAGTAGCGTGTTGTTTTGAGAAGTATTTTAGCAGTTAATTGAGTACAGCTTTGGTGATTAAAAAGAAATGTGTTAGAAGACATTGATTTAGAGAATGAGAGTTTAAGAATGTCAGCTATTTACCACTGGGGATGCAAGTGAAAATTTCCACTCCTTAATTACATTTGTGTCAACAAGAAGGAATTTCTTTAAATGTTGTATGTTTTTAAAAGTACATTATGGCTCTGCAATATAAACTCCTTGGATTCTTATTAAATTTAAAAATACATGTTAATGTATAATGTTACTGTTTGCTAAGGCAGGCTGTATTTGTTTCTAAAGTGTGAACCCCACAATCCAAAACACTGAATCATAGACTGATAGGAAGTTGAGTTCAAAGAGATTTTCGATGTCCCTTCGTCCATCTCCCTTTTCGAAAAGCTGAAATTATCCCTGCAACATTCCTACTGGATCATGGAATTGTATAGCATGATTGAAAGTCACTGGGAAGGTGCTCAGTTGTTTTATTTATTAGCAGATGCTTATTCATTGCTTAGCATTTTCCAGACAGTATCCCAGGGGATCTGTAAATAGCAGCTTATTTCATTAATAGTTATCGAGTGTCTGCTAATATGCCAGGTAGTTTGCCTGGATCTTTAAGGTATTTTATTAAATCCTACAGCAACTGGCTGAGGAAGTTTGTATTATTATACTCACTTCATAGATGAGGAAACGGATACTCTTCTCATGCATCTCAGACTGAGACTACATACCTGAATACCAATGTTAATACCAAAGGCAGGAAAAGAACTCTGCTACCTCTTCTGGACTTGGCTTTGTTGATACACAAGCAAAATCAGCAGAATTGTCTTCAGTTTCATGTTTTCAAAGAGGTTTTGCTCCTGGAGCTATTATTTCAGTAGCAGTGGTAAATCTCTCCACCTAGAAAAGAAACCCTTCTTTGGTTGAAGGAGTACTTTGAACAGCTCCTCGAGTTTGGGGGAGAGATGTTAAGATAACTGGGAGAAATAATAAATGGTCCTTGTTCAGCCACAGACTCGGATTTGCGGTGGCTGAGCATGGTGGCTGGGTTTTGAGAAAGCATATGAGAAGGGAATGGGAGAGGGTTGCGGTGATTTTCAGTGAAGAGAAACAGGGGAAGGAAGAATGGATGGTTTCTGGTATGCATTGTGTGATGCAAATCTTATTCCTTGTCTCCCCACAGAATCTTTATTAAACTTTTAAAAAATAATGTGGGAACCTGGATTAGTTTTTTAGGCCAAGTACTGACTGCAGTTTCATGGGAGACTCAGAGCTGACTCGCTGGGATGACCCAAGGGAGGCTGACACATCTAGGTTCCATGTGTGTCTGTGGTCCTTGTATTCATTTCCCTCTGGCAGTATATGTATCACTTCTCTTTTATATAGCATCTGAAAGGGTTTTAGATGTTTAAAGGACAGAATGGTCCCTACCCTAAAACCTCTCAATATTTTGTTTAAGTTAAATAATTTTTGTTCTTTAATCATCATTATCACATCACCCCCAGACACACTGGCATCCTCATAGCCCTTCTGTAGGCGGGCCCACACCTATTTGCAAACCCCAGATATATTTGTACATTAGTAAGTACTTAGACCCTGCTTGATCTCTACACATCCTCTAGTAATATGGTCTGTTTAGGGTAGATTCTCCATCACTATATTTTGTGCTTAGCAAACTTCACTGTTAACATGTTAATTGTATTCCACTAAGATTCATTACGTAACTACTTAGCTCAAACCCGTAACACATGTTTGAAAAATTGGACGTTTTGAGTCTAAGTTCTGTATTTTACATCCATTTTAACATATGTGAAGACAATTTGTTCTAGTCCTTTATTACTGAATTTTGAGATACTAAGAGATAATGGTTTTCCTTCTATTTTTTTCCCTACCTCATGATTAAAGTATAAATTTTATAACACATTATTCACAAATAATAATTCATTAATCAACATTCTTTAAATAGATACCAGATACAAACCCACCTAAATGAACTAGAGTCAAGCATTGTATTCTTGTATTGAGCACAAGAATATTATGGGACATTTGTTAAAGCCTTTCTGAAACTAAAGCTACTCTTGGGCTCAAATGTAGTCATGTCTTTTTCTCTGCCTAATAATCTCATCAATACAGGACCCGACTTTTTTTTAGTGAACCTGTGCTACTTCCTCATGTCAGGGATTTCTGTTCTGAGTGCTCACAATTTACCTTTCAGTGAGTTGTCTTCAAAATCGTCAGAAATTGCTTCCAGGCTTATTTAATTTCTCCACTCCTCCTCGCCCATTTCTTCTCTTCTCTGGCATTCTCCATGATTTCTCAGCTTTCATTTGATGACTTTACAAAGATACCAGCAATTGGAGGAGCAAGAATGATGGCTTAATAACAGCGAGTTGACGTTTTAGAGCATGAGAAACCACCTACCTCCTCACTTGGCCTTTTAAGAGGAATGGAGAGGGTTAAGAGAAAAGGATTTACAACAGGTTAGAAAATAAAGCCTATGAGAAAAAGCTAAAGGTGGCATATTTGTCCCCCCAAAAGAGAAAACTGAAAACTTTACTTGTAGTGTGTGGCCAGCTGTTCTGCACATTCCACGAAGACCGAACAAAAGGAAATGGATTTAAGCTGGATTATTCAAAGATTTATATTGAGTATAAATAGAGATTTTATGATTCTAAATAAATTGTTCATTTCTGGAGTGACTTTTTAGAGGAAGTAGGATTTTTTTTCCTCCCCTCTAAAGTCTCTAAAAATAACAGATTTTCATCTCTCAGTAATGGTGTAGCCTTATAGTGCTTCCCAAAGCTAACAGAGATACTGGCTGACGTTTACAAGTCCTTTCTGGCCCAGTGATTCTGTCTTTTGACAAATCTCACCTCATACCTAGAGATCTGATGCCTTAGAGCCTCTCCTATTCTTTCTCTTTCTGTCAATTAAAGTGCTATTAACATTCCATCATGAATCTGCTAATGGAAAAGTGACTATGCAGTTTAGTGTACTATTCTGTATAAAAATAAAACTCAATATGTTTATATAAAATATAAATGCTTCATATAATATTTCAGTAATTTAAATGGCAGGAGATACTTGAAAATTGTTTTTAATGAAAATCTTTATTTTTCAATTCACCTTAAGAGTTCTGGCTGGGGGCTTCCCTGGTGGCGCAGTGGTTGAGAGTCCACCTGCCGATGCAGCGGACATGGGTTCGTGCCCCGGTCCAGGAAGATCCCACATGCCGTGAAGCGGCTGGGCCGGAGCCTGTGCTTCGCAACGGGAGAGGCCACAACAGTGAGAGGCCCGTGTACCGCAAAAAAAAAAAAGAGTTTTGGCTGAACATTTTTCTGTCTGTTGTGAAATTGAATATGCCATACATTTATTTTTAGTTCATCTTTCAAATATTTCATTAGTAGTTTTTTTTAGCTAAATTATTCTACAACTGGAGGTATTTTTCACTATAGTACTTTTTAGAAACTAGATTACTCTTAAGCTGGTCATATTACCTATCTCAAAAGAACAAATGCTATTTGAGAATATCCCAAATTATTTCTGGTTTGGAAATAAAATAAATAATAGATATAGTCAAAATCCATAAAATATTTCCGTAACAGTTACTGCACCATTTAGACAGGAAGTGTCATTCCACTTGACCTTCATTACTTTGTACTTCATTGAGAATTAAAGACCGAGAAGGTAAATTAATATAAAACCTTTGACTTCTGGATCTCTGCTTACAAGTGGTGTGACCTTGGGCAATTGGTTTAATCTTTGTTAAGCTTCAGTTTTACCATTTATAATATAACATGGTAATGGCTCAGTGCTTATTAAGATTGATGAAAAATGAATGCAAAATGCTTAGCATAGTGCTTGTCACAGACAA
This sequence comes from Lipotes vexillifer, assembly GCF_000442215.2. Taxonomy (NCBI): domain Eukaryota; kingdom Metazoa; phylum Chordata; class Mammalia; order Artiodactyla; family Lipotidae; genus Lipotes; species Lipotes vexillifer. The sequence goes on along the minus strand of NW_006794161.1, from coordinate 2,176,762 downwards.
TTCCATTGTGAATATTTGCATATTGATATTAATTTAGTATTCTAGGTCGACTTTATGATTACTCAGATTGAGTCTCCATTCTAATTTTGTTGCTTCAACTCTATTATAATTTAATTTTAGTCTTTTCAAACTATGTGGGAGTTTGACAGTAATATATATATATTTATAAATTTATTTTTAGTTTCATTCCCCCCTGCCCCCATTCTTTTTTTAAAGTAAATTTATTATTTATTTATTTATTTATTTATTTATGGCTGAGTTGGGTCTTTGTTGCTGTGCATGGGCTTTCTCTAGTTGCGGCGAGCGGGGGGCTACTCTTCATTGCAGTGTGTGGGCTTCTCATTGCCGTGGCTTCTCTTGATGCACAGCATGGGCTCTAGGCATGCGGGCTTCAGTAGTTGTGGCTTGCGGGGTCTGGAGCACAGGCACAGTAGTTGTGGCACACGGGCTTAGCTGCTCCTTGGCATGTGGGATCTCCCCGGACCAGGGCTCGAACCCGTGTCCCCTGCATTGACAGGCAGATTCCTAACCACTGTGCCATCAGGGAAGGCCCCCCCCCCCGCATTCTTAATGTCATTGGTTGGGGATAAAAATGGATCTTCTACACATTATCCTCTATAAAATATATACCTGTGGTTTTTAAAAATGATGTGCTACAATTCCCAAAGCAGGTTCCAAATGGTCTTTCCAGTCTTCCGGTTTATAGGTTGACAAGATCTATAAAGGTTGTCATGACAGGTTTATTTGCAATCATTGGGATGTATCACCTGGGGCAGTATGTTGCTTGTGAGAGACTTTGTAGGACGTTTGGTTCTATTTAAAATATCCATGAGTGTATTCGGTCCATGTCACATGGTTTTGGACAGGACCAAATATCAGGGACCTTTTGGCATGGACTGAATAAATGTCTGATGGACTTTTTGGACTAGGACTAAATGTTCCTACAAATATCAAGGACGTTTTGGCATGGATCAAATGTCTTATGAACCAAATGTCTTACGGATGTTTTGGACAGGACCAGATGTCTGCTAACCATGGGAGTTGATGAAGTGGTTGACATCTTATAAACAAAAAACATTGAGAGTGGGTAGGTTAATGGCTTGCTGTGTCCTGGGGTTCAGTAACCTAAAATCCCTTAGAATCATTGGGAGTTTCACAGACTTCTTGGAGTTAGAAAGAAACTTGGAGTTGACCCTTGTCCTGCCTTCAGCTATTGTAGGAATGACCTTCATCATTCTGCATCTGTGATGGTGGGCATTCTGCCTCTGAGCACTGTGTACATGGATGGATGGAAGGAAGAAAAGAAAGTTCTTCCTTGCAGTGCTTGGCATTCTGTGGGAAACAGACATTTACAATGTCCTTAATGTGCAGCGAAAGTCACGTGGAGTCTAGCTTCTCTTTTCTGTACTTGAGACAGGGGTCAGTGTTCTGAAGTGAAGATGGAGTCTGGTGTCTGA
>NW_006794161.1:2165383-2175295 GCF_000442215.2 Lipotes vexillifer | reverse complement strand
GGGAAAGAGGTCTATATTTTACTTGTTCTAGAGCAATGGTTCCCATCCTTATCAGGCCCAATGCCCCCCTTTCGTGGCAAATAATTTTAATGTGCCTCATAATATTCTGAAACAAAATTTGTAGATAATAATAACATATTTATATACTTATTAAAAAAAACAATCCGTATAACACTCTTAACTATAAATGTATTAAGAGAAACAAAGTAATTTATACTATGTTTTTCAGTATGTGACTCAGCCACACTGCAAGTGATTATAAAAGTCAGATACTTGTTTCTATGTGTAGAATCATTTGTAGTTTGCTACGCTTGCAAAGTGCAGTATGTGTGCCGCTGATACATGAGATTGTCAGAAATGGAGCTCAACTTTGCTGAAATTTCTAAATGATAAGGACTTATTCTCTCCATTTTTGCAGTAGTTGCTTTCCTGGAAACATCCAGTATATATTAAAACCATGCAAAAAAGCCTTTGTGTTTATATGAGCAATAGGATTAGGTTCTAGACTCAGATTATGAACTTTTTTTTTTAAGTTCAAGATATCTTTGTGTTTCTTTTTTTCTTAGTACCTGTTTTATTAAGGGTATACATTTAAAATAATATGATCCAGTTACTTGTGTTAATTTTTTCTGTGTGGATATGTTGTCAGTTGATATACAAATAAGCTCACTTGCTTCTCTTTTGTGTTGAATTTTGAAAATATTATCAGTGGAGACACATGTACAATTATTTGCCTCAGAACTATCAACATAATAATTTATATTAATAGATTTCCTAATACTGGGTCATTCGTTGATCCCCAGAATAAATATTGTTTGGCCATGATGACATATTTTCTTAACATTTTATTGGAGGTTTCCAGTCTTCTGCCCTTGTATATTGTGTTGTTTGCCTTCTTTTTTTTTCTTTTCTTTTAAAATTTTTATTGGAGTGTAGTTGATTGACAATGGTATGTTAGTTTCAGGTGTACAGCATAGTGAATCAGTTATACATATACATATATCCACTCTTTTTTTAGATTCTTTTCCCATATAGGCCATTACACAGTATTGAGTAGAGGTTTTTTTTGTTTTTTTTTTTTTGAGCAAAAGGGATGTCCAGAAGTTCATTAGAAAATTGTGCAGAACACAGGACAATGCGTCATTGATAGGATTGTTTTGTATATTGCAGTAATACACCCAGCTACTCCAATAACCAAAAATGCTCTCATAAATTTCCTTTACAATGCCCATGAGCCCGCACCATCCTTTTGAGAATCTCTACCCTGTGCTGATTCCAGTATAACTTTACCAGCACCTTGAAGCCCTGGGAACTTCCTTAGGTCAAAAAATTTACATGAACCTGTGCATTTAGTCTTTATTTAACCCCTTTTCACTAATTTACTGGATTTTATTTTTAAATTACTTAGAAATATATTAGAAACAATCCCCCATGCATAATAAAACACACCTAGAACACCAGATACTACTTTTTAAATTTCTTTTTTTAATTATGGTAAAATACACAGAGCATAAAATTCATTATTTAACCATGTTTAAGCGTGCAATTCGGTAGCATTAGGTGTAGTCACATTGTTCAGCCATCACCACTGTCCATCTTTGGAACCTTTACATATCCCAAACTGAAACTCTGTACTTATTAAACAATAACTCCACATTCCAGCCCTTGGCAACCATTATCCTACTTTCTGTCTCTATGAATTTGACTATTCTGTATACCTTATATAATTGGAATCATGCAGTAATTGTCTTTTCTGTCTGGCTTATTTCACTTAGCAAAATGTCTTCAAGGTCTATCCATTTTGTTGTACGTATCAGAATCTCCTTCTTATTTAAGGCTGAATAAGATTCCATTGTTTGTATATACTACAGTTTATTCGTCTGTTGATACACATTTCAGCTTTTGAGTCTTTTGTCTATTGTGCATAATGCTGCTGTGAACATGGGTGTATAAATATCTCTTTGAGACGCTACTTTTAATTCTTTCTGGGTATATATCCAGAAGTGGAATTGCTGGATCATATGGTAATTCTATTTTTTAATTTTCATTTTTTAGAATCAAAAAATTATATTTTTTAAGTTTAAACTGCCATAACATTTTCCATAGTGGCTGCACCATTTCATATTCCCATGACATCCTTCCCAACACTTGTTAATTATGGGTTTTTGATAAGTACCTGCCCTAATGGGTGTGAGATGGTATCCCATGGCTGTTTTGATATGCATTTCCCTAAAGATTAGTAATGTGGAGCGTCTTTTCATGTGTGTATTGGCTATTTGTATATCTTCTTTGGAGAAAAGTCTGTTCAAGTACTTTGTCCATTTTTTAATTGGGTTATTTATCTTTTTGTTGTTGAGTTGTAGTTCTCTCTATATATTCTGGATATATTAATCCTTTATCAAATACTTAATCTGAAAATAGTTTCTCCCATTCTGTGGGCTGTCTTTTTACTGTCTATTAATGCACAAGTTTTAAAGTATGATGAAATCCCATTTAGGTATTTTTTCTTTTGTTACTTGTACTTTTGGTGTCTTATCCAAGAAATCATTATCAAAGCCAATGCCATGAAGCTTTCCCCTGTGTTTTCTTCTAAGAGTTTTATGGTTTTATCCCTTATGTTTAGACCTTTTATGCATTTTGAGTTAACTTTTTTATATTGTACAAGGTAAGGATCCAACTTCATTTTTTTTTTTTTTTTTTTTTTTTTAGCTGCGCCCTGCAGCTTGTGGGATCTTAGTTCCCTGACCAGGGATCAAACCCTGGCCCTTGGCAGTGAGAGTGCAGAGTCGTAACCACTGGACGGCCAGGGAACTCCCCCAACTTCGTTCTTTTACATGTTTTTTGGTTTTTTTGTGTGTGTGTTCTTTGTTTTGTTTTGGCCGCACCGCAAGGCTGCGGGATCTCAGTTCCTCTACCAGGGATTGAACCCAGGCCACAGCAGCGAAAGCCTGGAATCCTAACCATTAGGCCACCAGGGAACTCCTTAATTTACCAGATTTTAAACTTTTCACTTTCAGAATTGTTAGCTATCTCACCATTATAATATCAATCTTCGTTAGCTATCTCACCGTTATAATATCAGTCTCCTTTCACATACAGCATTTTTCTACTTAATTTTTAAAATAATTTACTTATTTTCTAATTTGTGTTATGCAGTCATTTTTATTCTTAAATATAAACACATTCTTTTTAAATTTTGAAATTATTTTAGCTTTGTCTTCTTTTTCAGTCTTTCTTATTTTTAACCATGATACGTCTTATCTTTTGGCACTCGCCCACTTGATATATTATTTACTTGGTTTGAATGCTATTTTTCGAATATTATTTTTATTATAAAGTGATATGTGATTATTATCAAAAGAATTACCAAAAAAGATATGTAAATTAGAAAATGAAAAGCATTCATAATCCTAGTCTCAAGGGATAATAACAATTTTGTGTATATCCTTCTAGATACTAATTGTGTATGTGTGTATTCATACACACATATTTAATCTATCCATACACTCTTACATCCTGCTTTTTTTCACATAATGTATCCTGAACATTTTTCTATGTTGACTCATATAGAGCCATCACATTTTTAATGCTTTTATAAAAATAAATGTATATGGCTATAGCATGATTTGTTTAATCAGCTTCCTGTCTCTGGACGTTTAAGTTGAGTATATTCTTTTCATATTGTTAAAATGTATAAATATGTTTAGGACAGATCTCTAAAAAGGATCATAGTGTTTGGATTAGGGTATTTATTGAGGCTTTTGAAATATATAGTCTGTTGTCCTCCAAAAGGTTGTAACAGTTCTACTCTCAGGAATAGTATGTGAGTGTACTTACACTCCCACACCATTTCTTACAATTTACCATACTGATTTGGCTAAAAATATTTTATTACTTTCTTTTTGGTGATTAGTGAGATTGATTATCTTTTTAAGTTTACAGGGCTTCTATATTTCCTCTGTTGCCATTCTTGTGCTTTATTTTTTGTTTCTTTATTGTTGCTTACTCTATATTAGTTTGTTGGTTTCATCTTACCTAGTTTAAGTATTTTAAATAATAGTTTTCTCATTACCCTCTTTCTGTAGCTCTTTTCCCGATTCTTGTAGTTTTAACTATTTTGTCTGTCAGAATTGAAAAAATAATTATTTCTATCTTTTAAAATATTCCTGGATTTAAAAGAGGGAGCAAGAATCATGACTTAAAGATGACAGTTTTAGGAAGATCCCATATCCTGTCCTACATCTGGCACTTGGGGTGGCTTTTTCCATCCACTTGCCCCTGTAGGAGCCCTCTGGCTCTCCTTAATGAAGCTCTAAAATGACTGTTTAATGGTCTAAAAGCATTTAACTTTTGCAAGTCTAGAGACTTTACAGACTAAAATTTCCTCCTCAGGGAGTATTTTGCTAGTACTAGATTAAGACTAAAGTAGTAGAAATACATCATTCTCTCATAACAGATACCACTAATCTGCTAGGTATAAAATCTTTGGATTTCTGCTTTAGATAAAATCAGTAGTCTTAGCAAACTGGTCAGAAATGCTACACTATAGAAGGAAAGGTACAACAAAGTTTCCATTTAGAAAATATTTGGTCTTCTATGAGCAGGGAACCAAGTGTTAGTCAGTTTTCAAGACAGTTTCATAGGAAGGAGGTAAATGGAATGTCTGTAATCTGGTATTTAAAATATTCTTTTTTTTTTTAAATTTTATTGGAGTATAGTTGATTTACAATGTTGTGTTAGTTTTTGCTGTACAGCAAAGTGAATCAGTTATGCATATATTCACTCTTTTTTAGATTCTTATCCCTTATAGGTCATTACAGAGTATGGAGAAGACTTCCCTGTGCTATACAGTAGGTTCTCGTTAGTTATCTATTTTATATATAGTTGTGTGTATATGTCAATCACAATCTCCCAGATAATCCCCTCCTCCCACCCCCCAGCTTTCCCCCCTGGTAGTCATAAGTTTGTTTTCTACTAAAGTATTCTTAAAATTATCTTTTTAATTATAATTATTGACTATCAAATTTTTACTAACTTTTAAAATATATTGAGATATAACCATACCATACAATTTGCCCTTTTTAAGTGTAGAATTCAGTGTTTTTTAGTATATTCACATTGTAGTGCAGCCATTACTGTAGTCAATTTTAGAACATTTTCAGAACCTCCAAAAGAAACCTGTATCCTTGGGCAGTCACCTCCAATTTCCTCCCACCCTCCACCCCCCCATCCCCAGGCTTAAGCAACCACTGAATCTACTTCTGTTTCTGTTTGACATATCTGGGAATTTCATATAAATAGAGTCATACACTCTGTGGTCCTTTTGTTTGACCTCTATCACTTAGCATAATAATGTTTGTAGCCTCTATCAGTACTTCATTCCTTATATGCCCAATAATATTCCATTGTATGAATATGCCGCATTTTGTTTATCCATTAATCAATTGATGGATATTTGGGTTGTTTCCGTCTTTTGGCTGTTACGAATAATGCTGCTTTGACCATTGATTTACAGCTTTTTGCATGGACTTATGTTTCATTTCTCTTGGGTACATGCTTAGGAGTGGAAATATTAAATCAAATGGTAACTCTCTTTAACTTTTTGAACTGTCAGCGTGTTTTCAAAAGTCGGTGCACCATTTTATATTCCCACCACCAGTGTATGGGGGTTCTGATTTCTTCACATACTCACCAACACTTGTTATTATCTGACCTTTAGATTTTAGCCATCCTGGTACCCACTATGTCAGGGGTCCCCAGCCCCTGAGTCATGGACTGGTACCAGTCTGCAGCCTGTTAGAAAGTGAGCGGCACAGCAGGAGGTGAGCGGTGGGCGAGCAGAGCTTCGTCTGCCGCTGCCCATCAATCACATTACCGCCTGAGCCCCCTCCCCGCATCCGTGGAAAAATTGTCTTCCACGAAACCCGTCCCTGGTGCCATAAAGATTGGGGACCGCTGTGCTATATGGCAGGCATCCTGGTGTGAAGTATTATCCTATTGTGTTTTTTGGGTTTTTTTTGCGGTGTGCGGGCCTCTCACTGTTGTGGCCTCTCCCGTTGCGGGGCACAGGCTCCGGACGCGCAGGCCTAGTGGCCATGGCTCACGGGCCCAGCCGCTCCGCGGCATATGGGATCTTCCCGGACCGGGGCACGAACCCGCGTCCCCTGAATCAGCAGGCGGACTCTCGACCACTGCGCCACCAGGTAAGCCCCTCCTGTTATGGTTTTGATTTGCCTTTCCCTGATGACAACTGATGTATCAGTAGTATCTTTTCATGTTTATTAACTCTTACTTAACTCTTAAAATTTAAGTATACTAAATCCCTAATGGAAGCCCTAATCTGGCATTTACATCCATTAGAGAGGATGAATCAAGACGTGTATTTCATTAATTATACACGTGTTTCACATTTAACATACAGAAATTAGCACATCTTATAGTAAGTGTAATATGGCTATAATAAAGACAATTTGAAAAGAAAACCCAGTTGGCATTTAAGAACTTTACTGTTCCTGGTTCCATAGTCCTAGAGCAACCGGTTCAACTAGAAACTAAAGGGTTCTCAAATTAGCATCAAGTAATTCCTTCTCTTACAGATAACCAGACTAAATTTTTAAGTGATGTGAAGCCTCTTTGCTTGAATAAATCTTTTCTGATTAGTGTGCCAATACTTGCCAACCTATTTTATGTCCTAGCCAGTCATGAGGGATTTGATGCATTGTTTATTCTCATTTTTACTTAAAAATATTTCTTTATTTCCTTGCAAAAATTAACTTATTGGATATTTACTGAAGACTTTTTTTCTATTACTTATAAATTTTAGGTTTCTGTGTGTCAATTGCATGGAGTGGGCTATTTAGTTAAAGCTGCCCCATCATTTGATAGTTTTTAGACTCACTCTTGTTTGGTGGAGAGAGCTGATGAGAAAAAGTAGTGAAGGCTTTTCTTTTATTCATCTCCATGGTACTTTGACCTCATACAGAAACTGGCTATGGCCAGAATGTATGAATTCAACATAATCTTTTATTATTGTTGTTTGTATGAAACCTACAGTTTAAATACAACTGCATAAATCAAGGTGGTACAAGTAATTTTAAAGATTTCCAGTAGTGTAATCCAGAGTTCTGTATTGCCCCATTCCTTCCACACACACCCCCCCTTTGATTGTGGTAAGAATACCTTAAATGAGATCTACCCTCTTAACAAACTGTTAAGTGTACAATATTTTTAACTGTGGGAAATGGGGAGTTGCACCATTTCTTTTTAACTTATATCTTAATGATGTAAAATGACATCTAACAAAATTTTATATTTTATATATATATATATATATATATATATATATATATATATATATATATATATATATATGCCTCCTGCTGTAAAGAACTGGGGGGGAATAATAATCCTATTGACAGATGATGTGTTTTTATAGATTCTGGCATCATTTTATTAATAGGTTATTCCTTTTACTGAGACAAGTTTGCTTCTGTGTAATTTGTTATTGATCTTAATTCAGCCTTCTTGAGTGTCACACAGTATAACTTCTCTTCCCATGAGAGGGCTCTTCAGCTGTTTATCAGACACCCTGTTGTCTCCTGGTCTTTTTCTAAACATTCCTCCCTCCATCAGCCTTTGTTCAAATGAAGGAGTTTATAGTCCTCTACACCTCCTCTCTGGACATAATCCTATTGGTGTCCTTCCTAGGAGGGTGGTTAAAGAGGGTAATTTAGACATTATTGGACCAGTGAAAAGTATATTAGGGCTGTAGTTATTATACTTTGGAATTACATACTTGTACACGTTTTGTTTGTACTAACTTTTCTGTAACCTTTTACTGTCATTTTCTTCCTTTCATTAATTGAGCTCTTCCACTGACTTATTGGATACATCAATTTGTTGAGATATATTAGTAGCAGGTGTTGATATTTTAAGTAAATGATCTGCATGTGTCAGTCACCCCCTCTAAGTAGCCTTTCCTCACCCCAAGACCTGAAGTGTTTCCTGCCACCTTTTCCTCCCCCCATGAGATGGGGGCCACAGTTCTTACTCCCACTCGCTCTGCCCTCGATGCCCTGAGTTGTGCCTGCCATCACGTGGGTACTTCATATGTTTCGAAGGAAAGAAAGTATATTGAAATTGTTCATTTTCTTGACTATCTCTTTTGATTCTGGATACAACTCTCTAGAGTCAGGACCCATGATTTATTCAACTTTGACTTGATTGCCTAACATAATCCTTGACGCATAGATGCTAGAATTCTGGCTGTATAGGTTAGATTATTTTGAAGGCTTACATGGCTAGAGAATGATTGGAGGTGTATAGTATAGAAGACATGAGGCTAAAAGGCATGTGGGTCCAAATCCTAGCATCCTTGCAATGCCATTGCTCAGAAGTTTTTGGTTAAACAGTTGATACAAATTTAAACATTTTAGAAAAATAGTTGTGGGAGGAGTACAGAAATTGGGAGATAAAGGTAATTAAATTCTGAATATGTTGATATGCAGGGGGAAGTTTCCCTCCTAGAAATTCCCTGTGCTGATGGGATCAGAATTTACCTGTCTTAAGGGGAAACCCTAAAAAAAACTTCTGCAAATATAACTTGAATATTTTGTTTTAGTTGAAAACACAGGTATAATGCTATTCAGCAATCTTTTGATGTACAATCATGGCCTTTTTGGGGGGAGTATGAATCACTGACTGTAGTTCACAGCTGTCTTTTTTGCATATCCAAAATGAACCCCTTGTGTCCAGTTTCTTTTCAATTAAAGATACTTGCAAAGAAATATGAATGAAGAATCCTTTTAGATTTAATTTTTTTGCTTGTCTCTGTTGGACAATTTCTCACACTTATCTAATTCAGTGGCCTTTTAAAATAGCTTGCTTTATTACATTTTTCCAAGGCATCCAACTTAGTTTTCAGGAGGAAACCAAAACAAATAAAAAACAAAACACAGACCCAACTCTTTCATTTTGTATATATTGACTGGCATAATGTTTCATTTAAAAAGTTTTTGCTTTTTTTTTAACTTAAAGGTGGAACAGATGGCACAAGAAAGAAAAGAATACGCTTATGGGGTAGCTAAGCAGAGATTTCTGGTTATTCCCCAGTATGCACGGTCCCTCCATATCTATTTTCTAGACACAGAGTTACACAGCTAGTGACTGTATTTCCCAGCCATACTGGTGGCCAAGTGAAGCCAGGAAGCTAGGTTCTGGTCACGGGGATATGAGGAGAAATGAGTTACAACTTTTGGGTTGTCCCCTTAAAGAGAAAGCACATTCCCTCACTTCCTCTACTTGTTGTCCCTCCCACTGACTGCAAGTTCATGTGCCAGTGGCATCCTGAACAGATATACCTAACCTGAGTCGGAAGCCATGTCATGAAGGTGGCAGAGTAATAAGATAGAAGGTGCTTGGGTCTCTCACAGTATCAAGCTGACCGCAAGCCCTGGACCGCTTTGTGAAAGAGCAATGGAATTCTTTCTTTCGTGTTTAAACCACTTCCACTGCCCGAACCAGGATCCTAATTAAAACTTTAAGGTACATGGATACTTGCCAAAAGCTTGGCACCACACGGAATTGATTTATTCTGAGTTGGTGAAAGTAGAAAAGGGAATGTGCATCAGATTATGTACTGAAGGGAAGTGTTCAAAGTGGTCAAAGGATGATGTCAGCTCACATCAGATATGAGACATGTGGTCATCCAAGTCTGGTTTAATAATTCCTCTGAACAGGCTATATGGAGATAGTGTGTAAAATTTGGGATGTTTGATAGGGGAAAGTATAATATCCTTGTCTTTTTAAAAATATGCTTAAAGATCATTGCCTGTATATTAATAGTGAGGGTTACAAGAGTTGATTTACACTATTTTAATTTTAATTTAGCCTAAAATCAATTTACTTCCTGCT
>NW_006794161.1:2055124-2165369 GCF_000442215.2 Lipotes vexillifer | reverse complement strand
TCCTGCTGATTAGCAGGGAAAATTACAAAATGTTCAATGTTGCTTAAGCCTTGGTCCAATCGGATTATTTAAACAGTCTACTTATGTAGTGTTCAGATAAAAATGTTCATCCCTTGTCATCCTTCCTTCCTGCTGTTCTCCCTAATTGGTGTGGGGCACTGTGAGTGGGCAGGGAGGGAAGAGTGACTTTCTTGAGCTCATTGCAGCGGGAACAGGGTCTAGTCCCTTAGATGTAATGCCCTCTTCCTCCTCTGATCGTGGAGGTAATGGCTCTCACCTAGGTGCTCCTGGTATCACAGTTGAAGTCTCTGGTGCTGTAACTCATGGCCTGCTTAGAGCCTGCCTGCTTGAGCTGCCTCAAAGTGCAGGCCTCGGAATCTCTCACCTGAGTCTCTGTATGGCTGCGGCCTGGGTGGTTTTCCCGCCTGCCATACTGGGCCATGTAGCAGGCCTGGTGTCTGTCTGCTCAGTTTTCACTGTCCCTGAGAACTGGACGTGCCTTGGTTGGGAAAATTCAGTCCCAGATGCACCCTGCCTGAACATGGTGTGGTCCTTTGTAGTGCCGATGTTGATAAGGGCTCCACTTGGGAGAAAGTATGGGGGAGGAATGGAGGCGGGGATGGTCGTGAAACTTTGTAAGTAAAAGTAATTTGCTGTGATCAGAATGTGAGATTTATGTGCATGAGTGATGAGATGGGAACGTGGGTTGAAACAAACAAGATTAAAGAAGATGATCTTATTCAACTTTAATCATTGGAGAGATATGACCAAATTTTTATAAATAAATTGCATAATTTTGATTCAGTCTTACAGTTTAAAAATTTGGAATTACACAAATGTTTGAGGCATAAAATTGCATTAGATACAAACACTTTTCAGTGTATTTCTTTCAAGGTACTTTTTTTAGTATGAAGATATATATATCTATATACAGTTTAAAACTACTGTATCTGTTTTCCCTCTATGAATTGTGTTTATGTCTTTTGTTATTTAGAGTATTGGTGTTTTTCTTGTCAGTTAATGTTAATTCATTATGAGTTTTAAAAATATACATTTTCTTTTTTGTGGTATCTTTGTGTGGTTTTGGTATCAGGATGATGGTGGCCTCATAGAATGAGTTTGGGAGTTTTCTTTCCTCTGAAATTTTTTGGAACAGTTTCAGAAAGATGGGTGTTAACTCTTCTTTAAATGTTTGATAGAATTCGCCTGTGAAGCCATCTGGTCCTGGAGTTTTGTTTGTGTGGAGTTTTTTTTTTTTTTTTTTTTTTGCGGTACGCGGGCCTCTCACTGCTGTGGCCTCTCCCGTTGCGGAGCACAGGCTCCAGACGCGCAGGCCCAGCGGCCATGGCTCACGGGCCCAGCCACTCTGCGGCATGTGGGATCCTCCCGGACCGGGGCACAAACCCGTGTCCCCTGCATCGGCAGGGGGGCGCCCCCCCCCCGCGCCCCCCCGGGAGCCCCCTTTTTTTTTTTTTTTTTTTTTTTTTTTGCGGTATGCGGGCCTCTCACTGTTGTGGCCTCTCTCGTTGCGGAGCACAGGCTCCGGACACGCAGGCTCAGCGGCCATGGCTCAACGCAGCCGCTCTGCGGCATGTGGGATCTTCCCGGACCAGGGCACGAACCCGTGACCCCTGCATCGGCAGGTGGACTCTCAACCACTGCGCCACCAGGGAAGCCCTGTGTGGAGTTTTTTAATCACAGTTTCAATTTCAGTACTTGTGATTGGTCTGTTCATATTTTCTGTTTCTTCCTGGTTCAGTCTTAGGAGATTGTACCTTTCTAAGAATTTGTCTGTTTCTTCCAGGTTGTCCATTTTATTGCTCTAGTAGTCTCTTATGATGCTTTGTATTTCTGCGATGTCCGTTGTAACTTCTCCTTTTTCATTTCTAACTTTATTGATTTCAGCCCTCTCTCTCTGTTTTTCGTGAGTCTGGCTACAGGTTTATCAATTTTGTTTATCGTTTCAAAGAATAAGCTTTTAGGTTCATTGATCTTTTCTAATTTTTTCTTCATCTCTATTTCATTTATTTCTGCTCTGATCTTTATGATTTCTGATAATTTCACGGTTTGTTTGTTCTTCTTTTTCTAGTTGCTTTATGTGTCAGGTTAGGTCGTTTATTTGACATTCTTCTTGTTTTCTGAGGTAAGCTTGTATCCCTGTAAACACCCCTTTTAGAACGGCTTTTGCTGCATCTCCTAGGTTTTGGATTGTCATGTTTTTGTTTTCATTTGTTTCTAGGTATTTTTAAATTTCCTCTTTGATTTCTTCAGTGATCCATTGGTTGTTAAGTAGCATATTGTTTAGCTTCCATGTGTTTGTGTTTTTTACAGTTTTTTTCTTGTAGTTGATTTCTAATATCATAGACCTGTGGTTGGAAAAGATGCTTGATATGATTTCAGTTTTCGTAAATTTACTGATGTTCACTTTGTGGTGCTCACTTTGTGGCCCAGCATGTGATCTGTCTTGGAGAATGCTCCATGTGCACTTGAGAAGAATGTATATTCTGTTGCTTTTGGATGGAATGCTGTATAAATATCAATTAAGTCCATCTGGTCTAATGTGTCATTTAAGGTCTGTGTTTCCTTATCGATTTTCTCTCTGGATGATCTATCGATTGATGTAAGTGGGGTGTAAAAGTCTCCCACTATTGTGTTACTGTCAATTTCTCCTTTTATGGCTGTTAGCATTTGCCTTATATATTGAGGTGCACCTATGTTGGGTGCATATATATTTACAATTGTTATATCATCTTCTTGAATTGATCCCTTGATCATTATGGAGTGTACTTTTTTGTCTCTTGTGACAGGCTTTATTTTAAAGTTTATTTTGTATGATATAAATATTGCTACTCCAGCTTTCTTTTGATTTCCATGTGTGTGAAATACCTTTTTCCATCCCCTCCCTTTCAGTCTGTATGTGTCTCTCGAACTGAAATGGTTCTCTTGTAGGCAGCATATATATGGGTTCTGTTTTTGTATCAGACTATACTATAAAGCTACAGTAATCAAAACAGTATGGTTCTGGCATAAAAACAGACATATCGATCAGTGGAACAGGATAGAAAGCCCATGCACTTATGGTCAATTAATCTATGATAAAGGAGGCAAGTATACAATGGAGAAAAGGCAGTCTCTTCAGTAAGTTGTGCTGGGAAAACTGGACAGCTACACAGCAGTCAGAATAGGCATTATTAAAAAGTCTACAAACAGTAAATGCTGGAGAGGGTTGGAGAAAAAGGAACCTTTCTGCACTGTTGTTAGGAATGTAAATTGGTGCTGCCACTATGGAAACAGTATGGAGGCTCCTTAAAAAACTAAGAATAGAGCTTCTATATGATCCAGCAATCCCGCTCCTGGGCATATATCTGGAGAAAACTCTAATTCTAAAAGATGTATGCACTCCAGTGTTCACAGCAGCACTGTTTACAATGGCCAAGACATGGAAGCAACCTAAGTGTCCATTGACAGATGAATGGATAAAGAAAACGTGGTGTGTGTGTGTGCGTATATGTGTGTGTGTATATATATATATATATATATATATGTATATATAGAGAGAGAGAGCGCAACATGGATGGATCTAGAGATTATCATGTTAAGTGAAGTAAGTCAGATAGAGAAAGACAGGTATCATATGTTATCATATACGTAATCT
Source organism: Lipotes vexillifer (assembly GCF_000442215.2). Taxonomy (NCBI): domain Eukaryota; kingdom Metazoa; phylum Chordata; class Mammalia; order Artiodactyla; family Lipotidae; genus Lipotes; species Lipotes vexillifer. The sequence continues at coordinate 2,161,714 of NW_006794161.1, read as the reverse complement.
AAAAAGCCATATAAATGAACTTATTTACAAAACAGAAATAGACCCACAGACATAGAAAACACACTTATGGTTACCAAAGGGGATAGTGGGGGAGGGGAGAAGATAAATTAGGAGTTTGGGGTTAAGGTATGCACACTACTATATATAAAATAAACAAGGGCCTATTGTATAGCACAGGGAACTATATTCAATATCTTGTAATAACCTATAATGGAAAAGAATCTGAGAAAGCATACACACACACACAAGTGAATCACTTTGCTGTGCACTAGAAAAAATAAAGAAATCTACATTTTGATACTCATTAATTACTGATAGTTTTCCCTATTCTGTAGTTTGCCTTTCTACTTATGGTAATTTTTTAAAACATTTGTAGGTTTGGGGACTTTTTAGTTTGTTTTATATTTGCTTGTATATTTCAATCTAGACCACTTTTGAAAGAATTGTCAGCATGAAGGCCTAGCTCTGTATCAGAGAATCCTAACCTGACCATGGGCTAAAGAAGATAGGTGTTTATTTCTCTTGTGTAACGGATGTAAGGTTAACTAGAGCTGGGGTGCTCTGCCTCACATGACCATTCAGGGACCTGAGTTCCTGCCCTCTCATTGCCCTACCATCCCTGGACATTGTCTTAATTCAACATGGTTGGAACAAGACCACAGGGACACCCATTTTCTGGCTCATACGTAGGAACAGGAGAGAGGGTCCAAGGCTGCATTTTCCTTTTACACACATCGTGATTTGGTGAGAAATGGGGTGAAGTGGCTACACCTAGCAGCAAGGAAAGATAAGCAATGTAGTCTCTAGCTGCCACATTCCAAGCCACTACTCTTATTACAATAGAAGAAGGAGAGAACCTGTTTTTGTTGTTGTTGTTAGGTTTGTTTGTTTTGTGTGTGGGGGGGAACCTGTTTTTAAGGGGCAGTCACAAGCTTCCACCCACTTCTTTGCTTCTTCTGGTCTTCTAACAGAATTCTCCCTTTCCACAATTCATGTAAATATTCAGTTACATTTTCTTAGGCTTTTCCTCATGTCGTATATTCCCCTCCTCTCCTCCCTCTCTTCCTGTCATCCAGCTGGTGAATGAGTGTCTTGTGCTCCTGCCATAGGAGTTAGCTTTGGGGATATCATGGTGTTAGAAACCAGGGGCTCTCTTCCCTCATAGCTCATAGTCCAGTGGGTGAGAAAGACGTTAAATCTGGTTTTAGGAGGGATCTGTGGACTCTGGGGGCCCTGAGACCATTTTCATAGTAATACTAAGATGTTGTTTGCCTTTTCTATTGCGTTGTTTGCTCTAATGGTACCAAAGTAATAATGGTCAAACTGCTGAATCATGTCAGTAGCATGAGATTGTACCAGTAGTCATTGTATTTTCTTCACTACTAAGCACTTGTGATTTAAAAAATGCTGAAGTCATAAGCATGATTATTTTTATCAAATCTTGACCATTAAGTACATATGTCTTTAATATTCTGTGTCACCAAATGGGAAGCACTCCCAAACTACTTTTGCATATGCCAGAGCACGTTGGTTGTTGTGAGGAAGAGCAGCTGTGTGATTGATTGAGTTGTGAGTTGAACTAGTTGCTCTTTTCCTGGAATACCATTCCATTTTCACTTGAAAGAAAGACTGATAGAAAAATATGGTTAATCCGACTTGGGGATTTGGCAGTTAGTCAGTTGTCACTTAAAGGAAAACAGCAAACAGTATTTGTTGCCAATAATAAAATTGGAGCTTTCAAGCCAAGAACAAGAAAAAAAGAAATTTAAAAACCATGTGCCTACCACTGGGAGCTTGATATCATCTTATGACCTTAAAGCTTTTTCTGGTGAAATTATGTATAATATTAAAAAGGCAATTTAAAAATAAATGCTCTTTTTTTTTAATATTGAAAATATGTCAACATTCAGTTCTCCATAAGTCAGTGAACTAATTTCCAAATAAGACATGGGTAAGAGATCCATTCCAAGTACAAGATAGACCAATGGATTTTAAGCTACCAAAGTACGAAAAGTTCACAGAAATGCATTACAACCAAACTTTAAGCTACCCTTTTCAAAGTTTGGTATAGAATCACAGAAGACTATCCACAATTATTTGCAAATGCTATTAAAATGCTCTTTCATTTTCTAACTACATTATTATGTGGAAATGGATTTTCTTCATTCAACCAAAGTAATACATTGTATCATATTAAATGCAGACATAGGTAGGAGAGTTAAGCTGTCTTTTAATAAGCTATTTGCAGAAATGTAAAACAATATTACTTGTCTCACTTTCAGGGAGAGGAGGGAAATATAAATATTTCATAAAAATAATAGTTTGTTATAGCTCGTCAGCAGCTTAATCACTATAATAATTCTGATCGCAATCAAGAAAAGGAGGAGACCTTTCTTCTACCTCCCTTGTTCTCAGAATCCCTTGGAGGGATTGTTGTAACACAGACTGCTGGGCCCCACTCCCCGGGTCAGTAAGTTCTGGGTGGGACCTGAGAATGTACATTTCTTAAGTGTTGCTGATACTTCTGGTCCTTAGAACATGCTTTGAGAACCACTGTTCTAGCTGTTTCTTTGGGTTTATTGGACAAACCTGATTAAGCTGCCATTTGAGGAAAGATAAGTAGTACAGGTGTAGAGATCATGGCTGGAAGCGTCCTTAGTTGTCAGAAATTTGGGAATTAATTAAAAATTAAGCAGAAGAGCATGTCAAGAATTATTCAGTACCTGAGACTTTACCCTACTTACAAGCTAACAAGTTAGCTTACCCCAGTTTCTTTTTTCTTTTTTTTTTTTTGGGCGGGGGGGAAGGGGCATATACCACGCGGCTCGCAGGATCTTAGTTCCCCAACCAGGGATCGAACCTGGGCTGGTAGCGAGAGCATGGGGTCCTAACCACTGGACTGCTGGAGAATTCCCACCCCAGTTTTATGGTTGCTGGAAGAAGACATGAGAGGCCTGGTTCAGAGACAAAAATGACTTTATTATAGCAATTGCAGTTGCCAGAGTATCAGCCTTTATGGCGATTTACCCAGCCCCAGTTCCCTAAGGGCAACACGAAGAGAGCCGTGGATGCACAAGCAATGGATTATGTTGCAGTAGAGGAGCCCTTAAGTTAGGGATCCCCAGTATTTTTTTCATAATGTGCAGTAAGCCCACCTGATCTTTGTCCCAGAGCATGTTATCTTTATGATGCTAGACAACAAACAGACCTGCTCTCTGTTCCAGAGGGAAGCATTATCTCTTGTCTTCTAAGACTATTCTCTATATAAACATCCTTGAAAAGATGGTTGAGAATAAAGGCGGTCGGTGCCTCTGGTCACATATGTTCAGAAATGTGACAGAGACCCATGGAACATAGGAAAAGTTGAGAGTTTGTATATGTTAATTATTTACTGGTCCTTAATAGTAAACAGCTGAGCAAAAACAAGAGCACAGTTAGACTTGAGTTTTAGACAGTGCAGTGTATGGCCCCCCATAAAGGAAAACCTTTCCCCCCTGTGTAATTCTAAATTATTTTCACAAATGTGTGTAACTGTCATTGGGAACAAAGTTCCTTATGCTTTATAGGTCTTCTATGAACTATAAAAACAAACAGTTTTATAATATAATGTATATGAACATTTAAAAAGTAAAGTTAATATGAATTTAGTAAGACAAATAATGATGGTTGGGTTGGCCAAAAAGTTCGTTCGGGTTTTCCTGTAATGTTACAAAAACCCGAACGAACTTTTTGGCCAACCCAGTATAAGTCACAATAAATTGTACTTTTAGAAGGATGACTCTTGGATTAAGGCATCCCTCTTCTACAGTGGGCTATATAATGACTGATTTTCCCACATCTTTTCTCTGTCTGAACTTCTGTAACTTTCTTTTGTAAAGCATGCAGTAATTATCATTTGACCTTTACTTGCTGCAAATGCGTCATTAACCTCCTTTGTTTTTCCTTCATTAGCTAAAGATAATTAAAGTAATACTCTTTGGCACAGGGTTAGTCCAAAACTCTTTTCGGGTCCATGTGACAGAAAGCAAACTCATAACTGACTCATAGCTTGGAAATCAAGTTGAAATTGTCTTCAGTTCTGACTAGAGTGATATATTTTCTCCTTTTCCCAGGTCAGTCCTAGTTTATGCTTGTGCCCCCTTTAACTCTCAACAGTGTTTCACTCTAGATGGTCAATTGTAATATGACTCCCTAAATATGACTATATCTAAAGGCTCAAGGGTTGCTGTCTGGCTTCTCTTATCCTAGTTCCTAGTTTTTTCTCAGTGTTTCTTCCCTCTGTTTTGGCCCCATCCTTTAATGTTGTTTTCCATGATGTGATCATGGAAAATGACTTCTGTGGGCCAGATTTCACATTATGCTTTGAAGTGCTGTGATTTTTTTTCTTGATAATCTTCACATAAAAGGCCAGGGAAAATCTCTGGCACCTAGATCTCATTCTTTTCTTGGAGGGAAAAAAAAAAAAAAAAAAAAAAATCAGTGTATCCAAAGTGATTATTTTGTTAAGTTTTTAGTTTATTTTATGTATATTATATATAAATATGTTTACATATATTAATTTGTAAAATGTTCTGTTTGAGAGTAAAATTCCCTATGCTTATACATCTTATACAAACCATCAAACACAGCTCGGATTGGCCTGCTGGAAACACATGGCCCTTTCTTTGGATAGGGGGTCTAGTGATTGACAGCCAAACCAGATAGAGTGATGGATGGATAGATTCTCAAGCAAGGTACAGTGTTTGGCACTTGCTTGAGTATCTCAGGACCTATAAACACAAACTCAAATATAGATCCTAAAATTCAGTTAGATAGAGGCATTCAGATAACTCAGCATTTCTTAAATTATTCTTGTTATACAAATAAAAACACTGAATTAAAATTTCTTGCAGCAAACTTGTAGACCCCGAAGCGTATACTTGTGGCCCCCAGTCCTCTATCCTTCCTTACCCTCACCGTGTGAGTCTTGAGACTCGACTCGTAGAAACATTGATCTCTCAGTTCAATTAGTTACTTCTGTGGTCTCTTTGACTAGGCTGCCAGGAAAAAGCTTCCTGTGTTGCCCACAATTCTCCTTTCTTTTGTCCTACCTGGATGCTAGAGTAGTCGTGTGTGTGTGTAATCATCCTTGTGCAGTGTAATATTGTGATCCCCATCTCAGACATGAATGGCTCGGGGAGTAATTTTATGGGGAGTTAATATTTGGAGAAAGGGGATCATTTGGGGGAAATCTAGATTCTGCTGTTTACAGTCATTATTTTTATATCCCAGAATGTCAGATATAGCCTATAAATACATATATATTTATATAAATGTAAGTCCAGAGCTTCTCACAGATGAATAATAAAGACTTCTAGACTGTTACCCATGTTGGGGAATAATAATTAAAAACAAAGTCTTCTCCCAACCCAGAAATCATCTTCACAAAGGTAGTGGAGAAAGAAAACATTTTTTTATTGAATGGATTGCATCACAAGCAGTCCATTAACAGACTGCAAGACAGAAAGGTATGTCACCCACTTAACATAGCCAAGCTGATTCAACCAAGCTGATTCATGTTTTCAAGATAAATGACAACTAGTCCCTAAATGAGAGGCTTTACAACACCTTATGTCACACACAGTTCATCCTAACTTTGCCTGGTAATGGAGGTAAGCATCTTTTAGCTAATTGACCTTATCCAGAAGAGAAACAAACTTATCTTATGACAAGAGGTAGTTTTGCAACTTGGAGCAAGACCCCCCACCCAAGTTAGACTCCTACCTACCTGCAGTAACAGGAAGATAGGGGTGCTATCTCCTGTGATGTTTACCTTTCAAAGAGATGGTTCTCAGGTCCTTGAGAAAGACATTCTTGATCATGAAGCTGACAAAAAAGGCCTGTTTAGTTTTGAAAAGGGTATACAGTTGTCCCTTGGTATCTGCAGGGGATTGGTTCCAGGACCTGCCACAGATTCAGCTAACCTCAGACTGCGTAGTGCTGTATGAATTTATTGGAAAAAAAAAAAATCCACGTATATGTGGACCCGTGCAGTTCAAACCGAGGTTGGTGAGGGTCAACTGTATATACATTTCAAAGAGAGGAGAAAGCACTTAACATTTAAAATTTTTCTAAAGTAAGTGTCCTAAGAAAAAGGGAGGGAAATTTTACTTTACTTTCAAGGGGGATAATTAAGCCTCTTATCTTTAATTAGTATTTGCCCTTGCATCCTCTTTATTTGCTTCTATCTTAAAAATAAGGACCTTGATCTTACTAATCTTACAGTAGCATTATGATAAACAGAAGCGACTTTAAATGCACTTGTAAATTTGGTTTTATTCCAGTTTAAACTGAACTGTAATTTAGTCTTATTGAACGTAAAAATGGTTCAATTGTACGTAAAAGTTGGGCGTTTTTAAAAGTGGAGTAGTGGCGTCAGGAATTCAGCATAAGGTGACTTTGACAAAATCACCGTTTTAATGCCAAACAGCCTTGATGTTAGGCAGCTGAAACCAGGAAATAAATGATATAAATGTGAACCCAAGCAAAGTTGGATAAAGAATATTCTTGCGGGGGGTGGAGTATGTGTTTTCTGGGGTCAGAGGTGTTTTCTTTTTTCTTTTAAACCTTGCCACAGTTAAAATTCCAAATTTCTCTAGACTGCCCCTCAACAGAAATCAGGGGTGAGCACGATTTGATTATCATTTTTATAATGGTAACTTATATAATTCTGTTCAAGGACTCATAATCTAGCAATGGGGTTACTTTACTCAGACGGTGATTTGTTTTTAGTCTTTCCCCTCCCTCGTCCTTCTACTTGTCCTCACTTGATATGTTTTGCTTTTCCGAGCCCTGTTAATAAGCGGCCCTGCGTGTGTAGCCCGGAGCCGCAGGTGGGTCCCTGTCCGTGTTACTGTGGTGATGCTCCTTTGCCCTCCCATTATCTGTGTGGTGCATTATCAGGTGCCCAGCTCCACCTCACACACCTGCTGGGCTCATTATTTACTCTCAGATACGCAGTTTTCCATCCACCACTTCCTCCTTAAAGAGAGGTCTGGGGGATCCCCCTCAGTGGCTTTATGGTTCCTGGCCCACTGTGGCGACACTGCACACATTCTTGCCCTGGGGAGCTACATCCTCCCTTCCCACTACCCTAAAGTCTCGTTCATTTCACAGCGACCAGCTTGTCAACAGTTACTTTACAGGCCACCTAGTCACCTTGACCGTCTCAGCTTTGTGACCGCGACGATCCCACGCTTTGATCTTTCCTGACTGATACGTGTTACATATTCCTTGTTTCTTCTTGAAAGAAGGGTACTCTCACTCTTTTAATCTTGCCTATGGATTGAACTGAAAAGCAATAGCTGCCTAGCCGAGTACTGCTAGGAAAATTTACCCTTTTCTCCTTTCTCCTGCCTCCACTACCCCTGAGGGGTTTTTTGTTTGTTTGTTTGTTTTGTTTTTTTACAATATTGCTTCCTGTCAGTCTCTCAAACAGGACTGTGCTGAGATTTCTGGAGGACAACCTTTAACTCTTTCCTGTACACTATGTGGAAAGAATACCAGTGTTTAGAATGCTGGAACCATAACCGTGCAGCATTTCTAATTTTCCTATTAGGAGTCTCTGCATGGAAGTAAGAATTGAAAATTCTTATTATATAAACTGCTAAATTATGAAAGTTTTTTCCCCAGTATTTCTGTCTTTAGGAAATCTGGTCCACAGAGAGTACCTTGTCTAACTAGCAAAGAAATTAGGTAGAAATCCAGCCAGTTAACACTGCCATCTCCACTCTTTAATATTAAACATATTTCAGGATTTTTTGGAACCTCAAGCCATTGACTACATGCTCACTGTGGAGTAAGCTCAGTGTCCCATGTCACCAACTATTCTATGAGACAGGAAGTGAGTTAGAATTTAAAGATAATGTCTAACATTAGGAAAACTTGCTTTTTTCTCATTAAGATTTAAAAATTCTCATCTGCATACATAGAGTTCAGCTGGTAACCATCTTATTCTTTACTATTTCTGATTTTCCCCTTGTATGGCTCTCAGACCTCACGAGCTTATATCATGTGAGCCTTTCTCTGAACCTCTGAGTTGTTTCACTAACAGAATGGGCCATGGGTGGCTGTTCATCGAAGCTCACTGTGCATGTGGAATCACCACCCCGTGAATGGATGTTGGGATCTAAAATGTCCTATCAGCAAAACATGGCTGCTGCTGAGTCAACTTGCCGTGCCCTAGAAGCACAGAGGGCCCCCTTGAAGATAGCCCTGCTGGAAACTGCCGAGGGTGTGTTACTTGGGTGGGCTTCTCTTGAATTAGAGAAATGTGTGAGCCATAATGGCTACAATTGTGCTTTTCATAGAGCCAAGTATATGGCTTGTTGATTAATATATAATGGGTTGTTTATCTTGGAGTTGTTTGTATTGGCAGATGCCCTGCCAAGATTCAAAGGCTGTCTGTAGATGAATAATGCCCTCATTGTTTATTCAACGCCTGCTTTTCTACTTAATATGCAGCTATCTTGGGAAAATTTCTTGAATATCAAATCACAAGTAAAATTTAAGCAGTTTTCCCCCCAGGTTTTCAAATAGGCCATTTAACTATGACTTATTCTCAGATGCCTCTGATGATTTGGATGTGTGTAGCTGGAGGGGGAAGGGGAGAAGGGAATGAGGCCCAGAAGTTTGCCATCTAACTGATCCGTCACAGATAGCTTGAATACATTCAGGTACATTTCTGGTTGATTGTGTGTCTAGCACAAGTTAGCTGCTGAGCATTCAAGTAGAAAATGTTCAAAGGGAGAGGCAACAGGGATCACAGCAGGAGTGGGTCAGGAAAGACTGAGGAAGGGTGTAGGTTTGGTGGTTGATACAGCATCACCAATGGAGCTCTAGGAAGCAGAGCAAATTACACTTTGGCAGGAGGAACAGTATGTTTGAAGATTGGTGGCGTCATCAGCAGTAGGTGTTGTCAGTACTGTGAGTTCAGTGACACTGGAGCATAGAGCATGTAGCAGTGGCTCTGGGAAAATGGGAATATGAGGCCTAGATAATGAAAATCCTGAGCCCTGTCTCTCAGAGAGTAATAACAGCTCCATGATCTGTAGCCCTGGTCAAAGACAGTATGAAGCCAAACAGTAGACTTGTCATACCTTCCTTGTTTTGTGTCCTGTGCTCAGATGTTCACAGTATCTAGAGGGCTCTAATTTTATAAAGGGCCATTTTGTTAGTGATATTTCCGTGTTATGATGGCATAATTCTAGAGACTCAAATTGTGAGGAGGTCATGAATATGTAGAGAGCGAAGGAGAGTTTTGAGAATGGGTTTATGAGAGGGAATAAAGAAAAACATAGGGGGAGACATTTCTGCCATACCACTGCATCCCCAGTGTTAGCGAAGCATGCCGGCTGTGTGTCACTTGTTCAGTAATGGTGGTTGACTATATAATGTGTGAGATAGCTATTTTATTATAGCGTAATATTTAAAAATAATTTTCGTGGTTTCTTGGCACCACTGGGCTGTCCACTTCACATGAGGCAAAGGTTGAAATTATGATAATTGGCCAGACAGTTAAACATCTTCCAGTGGGGAGCAAAATCTTGAGTAAAATTTATTTGTACTGCTTCAGTGTAAGCTATAGAAGAAAGAATTTTTTTAATACTTCAGGGAATACATAAAAACATCGATGAAAGCATTTTTTTTTTAGCTGAGTTTAAGAATTATGATGTAATAAACAGATGGGACTTATTTTTAAGAAATTTTCTGTATGTTTGGAAACCAATAAAGATCATTTTGATATAAAAAAATTCAATCACAGATGTAAAAAACAAACTTGGGGGAAGTGGGGGGTAGATTGGGATTGATATATACACACTACTATGTATAAAATAAATAAGGGCCTACTGTATAGCACAGGGAACTCTACTCAATACTCTGTAATGACCTATATGGGAAAAGAATCTAAAAAAGAGTGGACGTATGTATATGTACAACTGATTCACTTTGCTGTACAGCAGAAACTAACACAACAGTGTAAGTCAACTATACTCCAATAAAAATTTTTAAAAAATTAACTGTAAGAGACAGAGAGAGAGTGTGTGTTGGGAGTTGGATATACATAAGTGATAAAATTAGAAATCCCTTATTTATTTCCCTTTTTTTAGGTGCTGGTGAATCTGGGAAAAGTACAATTGTGAAGCAAATGAAGTAAGTAGATTTAAAACATTAAATTTTTTTATGTTTAAGTGTACTGTTCCATCAAAGGAAGTAAGTGTTACCTTTTCTCTTTTTGTCTTGTTAGAATTATCCACGAAGCTGGTTATTCAGAAGAGGAATGTAAACAGTACAAAGCAGTGGTCTACAGTAACACCATCCAGTCAATTATCGCTATCATTAGGGCCATGGGGAGGTTGAAGATAGACTTCGGTGACTCGGCCCGGGCTGTAAGTTACTAAAGTCCTTGGAGCAGACCTGATGAGTAAAAAAACAACTTGCGTGATTAACACCATATTGTATAACATAGATTTATCAGCTGTCTCAGGACCAGAAGGATGGTAGTGAGTGAAGTAGGTCAGAAGCTTTAGAAGTGAGTGAACTAAGAATACACAGGTTTGCATAATCTTCCCTTTAGAGCTAGAATACTTTCCTTATCCATAAGATGATTGGGACCACTCAATATCCATTGCAGTGTTTTCTATATAACATGGCATATTGGGCACCTCTGTATCTCCATAGCAGTTTTTAGTAGTTACTACTGAGTTTAGTATACTGCCTACACTGGCATTCTTCAGAATTTGTTTTTATGATTTGGAGTGCTGAAATGATCTCATTATTTGCGTTCATGCGCAGACTAAAAAGCAGTCTAGTCTCAGATAACGAAAACAGTATACAAGTTTGCTAATCTTTGGAATCAGAAAATACTGGCTATTAGAAAACATCTTTCAGAATTTCACAGCTAGGACCTTAGGAGACAAGCTAGTTTCACCTCTTTATTTTATCAGTAAAGAAACTGGAACCCAGGACATTACATGAAGGAAAGATTGCCACACGGTGGTAACCAGTGCAGTGTGCCTGTGCTTCCTTGTTTGGCCCAATGTGTAACTTATTTTCAGTTTGATTGGAAGTAGCCCCAGCCAGTCCATAGGGTATTTTCTTTTTCTCCTTTTCCCCCAGTCCCAGTTTGCTTGCTTAATCTGTTTATTTCAAGTTTTATTATTATTTTATTATGGCTTCTTCACTGATTCTTTTTTTAATAACTGATGTAAAACTTGACCTTCCCAGAAACCTTTAACTGAATCTCTAGATTAATTTTTAATATTTTTTACAAAGTAGATTTATTATTACTGCTACTACTGTTACCCCTTTTTATAGTTCCCTTTTATTTTTATGTGTTCAGTATGTGTGTGCTATCTCCCTGATAATACTGTGAAGATTTTTTGCATAGAGACCGTAACTTGTTGTCCTCTTAATCGCTGCTAGGTTTTTATTTTTACATAGAGGCTCAATTTGTGCTTAACAGGAAAAAAAATGAATGAAAGCAACATTAGAGAACATACATTGGAGAAATCTGTAAAGCAAATCTGGTTTTTTTTAAAAAGTTAATCTAATATTTCTTTATAAGTTGCTAGGCCGTATTAATTTACTAAGCTTTTCCTTTTAAACAAAGATTAAAAAGCTTAGTGTGATGAATTAAAATTTTCAAATAGATTTCAAGATCTTTTTTTTTTTTTTGCGATACGCGGGCCTCTCACTGTTGTGGCCTCTCCCGTTGCAGAGCACAGGCTCCGGACGCGCAGGCTCAGCGGCCATGGCTCACGGGCCCAGCCGCTCTGCGGCATGTGGGATCTTCCCAGACCCGGGCACGAACCCATGTCCCCTGCATCGGCAGAAGGACTCTGAACCACTGCGCCACCAGGGAAGCCCCAACATCATTTTTGATACTAATTCATAGCATTCTTCTAAATTATCTGAAATAAGATTTGATCCTATCCAGACAATTTTTGCCTTGTCAATACTATGCATTCAGGCAGTAACTTATTCATTTATCTGTTATTCATTCAGCAAATTTTTTTTGACCTCTTAGTCTTACACAAAAGAGAGCTACCCTATGATAAAGAATTGAATAAATTGTACTCTGATTCCAATTCATGTGTACAGTATTCTGTGTTCAGATCTTACATGTGATTATTAGAGAGGTTTGTGTAGCCTCCATTGTATGAGGTAATGATGGGTTGATGCAAGCTGCTTTTTATGAGGTCTTTTTATTTTCATTTTTTTCTCTCAAGGAATATTGTCATTTTCTGTCCTTTTTGGGGCAGATTTGGGCTGTTTCAGGACTGACTGGAAATAACTGCTCTCTCACCACAAGCTTTATTTTAAAACTGGTTTTCTGATGCTTTGGAATCTACACGGGGGCCTGAGCTGGTCATTTTTGTTTCACTGGTTCTAGTTTCACCCACTCTTTTTAGGCTCTCTCTAGCTGTCCCCGGGTCCCTTGTTTTCTTCCTACCTTCCGACTGTTACTTGTTACCTTTAGCCATTGTTAACTCTTTCACATAAACATCTTCAGTCTCTCTCATTTGTTCTGATTGGTCTACTCTGTGTCTTTGTTGCCTTGCCTCTATGCAAATCTTGTTTTTCTGTTTATTTTTTAATAAATTTATTTATTTATTTATTTATTGGTGGCTGTGTTGGGTCTTTGTTGCTGCTTGCGGGCTTTCTCTAGTTGCGGCAAGTGGGGGCTACTCTGTTGTGGTGAGCAGGCTTCTCATTTTGGTGGCTTCTCTTGTGGAGCATGGGCTCTAGGTGTGCAGGCTTCAGTAGTTGTGGTGCATGGGCTCAGTAGTTGTGGCGCGCGAGCTCTAGAGCACAGCAGGCTCAGTAGTTGTGGCGCACGGGCTTAGTTGCTCCTCGGCATGTGGGATCTTCCCAGACCAGGGATTGAACCTGTGTCCTCTGCATCGGCAGGCGGGTTCTTAACCACTGTGCCACCAGGGAAGTCTGCAAATTTTAAAATACTATGAGGCTATTGAAATTGTGCTAAGGAATACAAAGATGAATTAAACATGGCTTAGACAGGAGGAGGGGACTTGGTATTGTCTTAAGAGTTTTCTAGACAAAAACAAGGAAAAAGCATTCTAGAAAGAAGAAACAGTACAGAGAAAGGCTGAATATATTTCTTTTTCTACAGTATCAATTCCTGGAAGTATTAGCCTTTTAAGTTGAAGGATAATCAGATATTTAAGTTTGATAGGTACCATAGTTTTTTCTGTTTTCAGAAAAAACACGAAGTGAATAATCTTTTCTAGCAACCGTGCATCAGTGTCAACTTTCCCAGAGTGTCATTAACTTAGATGCATTAACATTTTAATTTTTAAATATCTTAGTGAAAAAATATCTTTCTTTTTTAGTTTTTATTTTCCTGATTTGTAGTGAGGTTGAGAATCTTGTCTTTTTGTATCTCTTCTGTGGACTCCTCTTAGTATTCTTTACTCAGTTCTGCTAAATTCCTTGTGCTTTTCACACTGAATCTCTTTGAATATTAGGGATATTACTTCTTTATGTTTTACAGATGTTTTTATTCAGCATATTTCTTTTACTTTTTTGAAACAGTATTTTTCTTGTTACAGAACTTTTAATTTTCTTCAGTCAGTTGTGACTTCTGTGTTTTGTGCCTTGTCAGACATTCTTCAGCTTACATTTATTTTTTTAAAATTATCTTCCTTTTTCTAGGTGGAATCTAAGTATATTTTATAATCTGATCATCTCTTGCCTACAACCATGTATTAAATACTCCATTCCTGAGTGACTTGAAAATGCTACCCTTAGCATTAAATTGAGTGTTTTTCTGAACTCCATTTTTTTTAATTGATATATTCTTTTCTTCCCTAGCTCAGTCACTTATTTTCATAATAAGATGGAAATAATAATAACATCCACCTTACAGCGTTCTGAGAAATAATGACAAGCCTTTACTACATGCCATGGTCATAATCGATGCTCAGTAAATGTTTGTTATTGCTGTTGTTATTTATAATGATTATACTACTATTATTATTTTTGTCAGAGTCACATTATTTTAGTTTCTCTTGCTTCATAGGATATTGGTATCTGGTAGGGTAAGTGCACCCATCCCATTGTTCTTTTCTAACCGAAATATAAAGGCTATAATGTATTTCTCTTCCAGATAAACTTGGGAATCAACTTAATTCCTCACATCCCTTTTGAAACAAACAAAAAAAGCCTTCAGTATCTTGATTGGAATTACATTTTAGTATGTAGGTTAACTGGGTGAGAATTGACTAAAAGATGTAAAATTTTAAGAGACAGTGACAATTTGCTGTGGTTTGCTTCATATTTGGCAGGTACCAGATATGCAAAACACATTACACATTAGTTATTTAAAATGAGAGGAAACAAAACTGTTTTCAAGGCTGGCATAGAGCAATCAAAATTTGTGCCTAATATCCTTTCAAAACTCTTATAATGCGTGTAGTCAATCTGTGGATGACAGTTTATTGATAAATTAGATTATTTTGTTTTTAATAATGTACAGTTAGGGAAGTGTTGAACAGGGGCCTGTCAACATGTCACTGCATCACTTAGAGTTGTGCTGCTCAGAGTGTGGTCCATGGACAGTGCCTACACGCAGGCATGTGCACAGGTGAGTACAGAAGTAAAGGAAGCGATTAGACCAACTTTTACAGCAATTGACAGAGTAATTTATATGTTAACTCTGATAGTTTACAAAAATGTATTTATGTTTTACGTCATTTAAATGTTATTTTTCCAATAGTATTAGTTTTGAAAGATTGGAAACAAAAGAAAATGAAACAAATAAAACACAAGACTGATCTTTCATCCCAGAAAGCTTGAGAAGCACTTCCTTGGAATAATAAGCTGGGCTGTAAGGAACAGAAAACCTTGCCTTGAATTGACTTAAGCTCCCTTTCACCCCCAAACCTCAGCGTGCTCCAGAATAATGGCCACTTTTCTCTTCCTCTAATTTTAAAATTAATTTCATTATTTAGTTAGATTATGTCTCTGCCAGATTTGCCAGATTGCTTTTGAGAAAGGCTGTGTCAATTTACTTTCCTAGCAGCAGTGCCTTTTCTTAGCACTCTGGGTAGCCAACATTTGGAGTCTGACATGTTTAAAATATTGGCTAATTTATTAGTAAGTCTTAATTTAACTTGCATTTTCAATTTTTTAATATAACTATGCAGTTTTCCATTTCTTTACTGACTGTTTTTATTTCTCTATGTTAGTGGCTTATTTTATCCTTTATTCATCTACGGATTGGAGTCTTGGTGTTTTATGTATTTGCTTGTTTGTATGTACTTGTATATTAACCCTTTGTCCACTAATGCAAATGTTCTCTCACATTTGGCTTATTACCTTTAATCTTAGGTTGTCATTTAAAAAATTTTCCCCTATTATTTCTTCCATTGTGTTATTTAAATTTAGAAAATCTTCTCTCAACCAAAGATTTACTGAATATTTGTGCTATTTTAAAAGTTTTTTAGGGAGTGAATTTCAACATCGTTTCTATGTTAGTTTTTTAATCCCTCTGAAACTCTGTTGTATGCATGGAATAAGGATCTGCATTATTTTTTTCCTCTTCATATGGCTATCTAATTATTCACAAGTGTTTTTTTAATAATTGTATTCTTTCCTACTGATTTATCTTGCCACTTTTGTCATGTAAGTTCACATTGGGGATTTTCTCCCCCTGTTGATCTGCATTAATACTAGATGGTCTACATATTGTAGACTTTTAATATCTGATCATTTCAGTCCTCTGTCCCCAGTATTCTTTTTCAAAATGTTTCTAGTTATTTCTACTTATCATTTTTCCAGATGAATGTTTGAATTATTTATAGTAGTAGTCTGGTTTATCGTTGAGAACTAAGATGAAGAAGTTATAATATTATGTTGTTTTTGATTCTGAGAAATACTGATTTATATATGTGACAAAGTGATACTAACCTTCATTTGAAATGTATTATATGCCTCCAGCACAGTATTTTTCTACTTTGCTCAGTTCATGTATTATTTATTACATGTTTGTCTATCTTTTCACAATAGGTTCTATTGTGCATACAAAGAACAGTTTCATGTTTCTTTTATTAGTTTGAAAATTAAAGCTATGCAGTTATAAGATTCATAAATATATACATAAAGGTTATATTTGTATAACATACTTATTATAATTTCTCTTCTTGACATAATGAAGCTCATGCTCACTGCAATTTAGTCAAAAATTTTGCTGTCTGCAATTTAGTTAAAATTAATTTCGATGATTTTACTTTTTTCCCCCACCCCTTCCCCCTTAAGCAGTGTTACGGGGGGAAAAAAGAAAACTTCCTCTTTCCTTGCCTCAGTCATTTTTACTTTGGTTACAGTTGTGTTTTTAGAGGAAAAAAGTGTTACATTTGTTTATTTCTTAAAACAATTCTTTAACATCTGGGATTAGCACCAGCCGCCATGGAGAGGTGACTTCACTAAAGTTCTCAAGATTTCCTTACCAGTACACTAACTTTGGTGAAAGCAGTATAACTGGCTTACATTTATAGGAGTGATTGTATGCTCTAGAAATGTGGTAGATTAAATATGTCAGTAATTCTCATTGTATATGGTGTTCAGTATTGTTGCCTAATGTTATTAATGAAATAATTATCCTAAACCATTGAAACAAAGGATTTCTATACCTGTATCAATCATGACATCAATACATTATCCCTGTGGTCAAAAATCCAGAGGTGCACTATTTTTTTTTGACATTCCTTTATCATATTACTTAGCCTCTGTTGTAGAAGGGCTTTCTGATGTTTTCTGTTGAAACACTCATCTAGCCTTTGCTTAACAATTTCAGTCTCTCACTCTCCCTCCTTTTTGTGTGTTTTTGGATAGCTTTGGTTGTGAATAAGTGTTCTTATTGAATTGAAATCTGATATCTTTTGCCCTCAGAATTCTTTTGCTGCTCTGGGCCTAAGCACAAAGTCAGTTCTTTCTTACCTTTGATGATTCCTGATATATCAGAAGAAAGCCATCATGGTCCCTCAAAGTCCTCTCTTCCCCATAATTCTCACAAAATAGGTGACGTCTTCAAATAAAATGTGTTGTCACTAACAGGTGCTCCCTGATCATCACTGTGTGAGAAGAGGCTATTATGTGTCTCTTGACAGGATAGCATTTCGTATCTCCTTTCTGAGTTCCCCAAACGTGCAGTTATATGAACTAGAATTTGCATTCTTTAAACCATCTTATTTTCATTTAGTTTTTAGTCATTTGAAAACATACTAACTCAGCTACATCCGAGGATTTTTTTTCCTTGCTACTTGCAAATAATTGCCTGGCAAATGAATTTCTTTTTAACACTACAAAAAGAATTCCTGTAAACTGCTTTACTTACCTATAGCCCTTTAGTAATCCCTACCCTTTTTCAACACTATGTCATACTGTTTTAGTACACTCAAGTTTGTCTTTCTTTCTTAAATGTTCTTAAGTAACATTTTAAATGAATCTTGAAAACACTTCAGTCCATGACAAGATAGGATTATTGTCATCATTCTGCAGTTGTCAAATTTATCTTGTCTTAGGCAGTGGCTGCTTAGTAATTGTTGACTAATATGTGGGATTGGGTGACTAATTACCTGTGGAACTTTAAATTGCACAATCTCTCTATGTCTCAGGTTCTTTTTAAACAGAACAAAAAATTAGGTAGAATAATTTCTAAAGGACCTTCCTGCTTAAATTTATTACTTAAAGCTCATCTGCAGACATCTGAATGTCCTGCTAATGACATGGAGATGAGTATTCCAGTTCATTTTTTAAGGAAAAGAGACTTCTTTACATTTTGTGAAGAGGAGACATTTTTGAATGCCGCAGTTTATAAATAGAGCTTCCACAGTTTCCCAGGTCTTTTCTTCAGGCTTCTTTCCTGGAAAGTTGGAAGAGAACGTGATCTTATGACCCACACCAGAGGGCATTAGTATTTTCTGTCAACAAATTTTATGGAAATTGAATAAATATATCATAATGAAAGCTCATTTTAAAGCTCACTTAAGTGAAAAGCACTTTTCTAAAATGGTTGGAGAAAAGTATGTTTGATGTCACTTAAAAATAAAAATAACCAAATTTAGAAATTTCTCATATAAGTCATTATTTGGAAAATTGAATAACTGTTTACTGGAGTTAGGTAAATGGTGCTAAAAACGACTTGAAATTGTGTTTTGTTGGGGTTTATTAAGGACATGGTACAAGTGTTACTTGCTTGCATGCATTTCTCTTGTGATTTACTAAAAAGGGAAACATATGCTTGAATAATAACGTTCCCATGCTGAGTGACTTAATTATTTCTCACGATGGGTTCCATCTGAAAAGAAAATGTTTCACAAACTGGCAGTAGAATGAATTTATATTGTCAGCTAGTACCCTCCGCTAGCCTGTGTCACCAAATGCTTCCCTTCTGTATGCCTTATAATGTGTGCCATCACTTTATAAAGAGCTACTATACCACATTGGAAAAAATGCCCCTAGAGAAAAATTATGGACTGTCTATCCAGTTAACATAAAGCTGCATATCTCAGGCCAGAAAGAATCTTTGCGAAGATGGTAACTTCACATATCCCTTATTTTTGTATTAACTGTGTTATTACCTGAAGACTAGAGTTGTGTTATAGAGCACTGTAGCTACTACCTATATGTGGCTACTGAGTATTTGAAATGTGTCGAATTGAGATGCATTGTCTGTATAAAAGAAACACCACATTTCAAAGACTAAATATCTATAATAATATGAAAAGCTCAATAAGTTTATATCGATTACATGTTGAAATGATTTTTTTTTTTTTTTTTTTTTTTTTTTTCCCCTTGCGTTATGCGGGCCTCTCACTGTTGTGGCCTCTCCCATTTGCGGAGCACAGGCTCCGGACGCGTAGGCTCAGTGGCCATGGCTCACGGGCCCAGCCGCTCCACGGCATGTGGGATCTTCCCGAAACGGGGCACGAACCCGCGTCTCCTGCATCGGCAGGCGGACTCTCAAGCACTGCGCCACCAGGGAAGCCCCTGAAATGATATTTTATATACAGATTAAATAAAATATATTGTTACAGTTAATTTTACTTTTTTTTTTTTTTTTTACACTTTTTAAAATGTGCTATTAGAAAATTTAGAATTGCATCAGTGGCTCATATCTCTTTTGGACAACACTGACCTAGTGGGCTTGATTAACTATGGATCAGAATAACTGTAAATATTGTAGCCTCAAAACTTAAGCAAAATTTAATTAAATTTATGTGTAGTATTCCTTCATTTAAAAACTTTGCATGCTCTCTTCTATATGTGTCATGAGTATTTCTACTCCAAAGCTGTGTTTGTTTCCTTGCCTGGATCAGCAGACAGCTATCCCCATCTCCTGGCCCATTGATTTTAAGGTATACATACTTTAAGGTCTTCTGAAAAATCTCACACCATTCTGTGGAACTATTCTTGCTTTATCCCACTTGATTTCTCCCTTCTCTGAACTTATTTTGCATCTGTGAAGTATATCACAAAGCTAACATTTAATTAGATGCTAAAAATAACCTCTAATGGTGTTAATGTGTTTTTTAGATTAGAAACATTTTGGTAAGGGAGAGGCAAAGCATACATTCTTCTGTTTTCTCAGAAGGGTACAACAGACTGTCAGTGGGTAGTTGGTTAATATATTCTCTCATGAGCTGCAAGTGTCGTCATTCTTTCAGCTCCTTAGTGCCTTGATAGCTGTTACTAATATCACAAAACATGGACTCATGATTTAAGATTATGCTTTTTTGATTAAGCCAATTTTTTAAGTGGTGCTTTTAGAGAAATCCAAGTTATGACACCAATAAAAGGCATAAAGGAAATTCACTATTGCACTTTTTGTAATCTGGAATATACTTTATCTGTAGTGTCTGCCTTTTTACTTTTTAAATAAAAATGGACTTTGAATGTTCAGGATGATGCCCGCCAACTCTTTGTGCTTGCTGGAGCTGCTGAGGAAGGTTTTATGACTGCAGAACTTGCTGGAGTTATAAAGAGATTGTGGAAAGACAGTGGTGTACAAGCCTGCTTCAACAGGTCCCGAGAGTACCAGCTTAATGATTCTGCAGCATAGTAAGTAATCATAACTTCAGAACTACACTATCATGAATAATTACTTGCAGGTGAGGTATACCTCCAGGTCACTTTTAATGCAGAGTTGGCTGACACATTCTTAGACAACTCAGGATATTTAGGATGACAGTATTTCAAAACTTCTGTTTTTTGTGTGTGTGTTTGTAGGTAGCAAGGCTCCTATTTCCCTTCTGTTCAAAAGTTGTCTCAAGGGACTCATGTAACTAATTGAAACATGCAGAATGGAACTGTTTCCAGTATATTTCCAAGAAAGTAATTGGAACTTGCCAAAATTCACTCTGAATTTGGGTGTATCTCTAGTTTATCTGTGGCTAGCCAAAGGGGAGGGTAACTGATTTGTGTGCTTTTTGTTTACTAAGTGCCTGAGAAGTTACTTGTCCATTGACAGACACAGTACTCAGTGACACAGAGTACTCAGTGTTAGGTAAATGATTTAGTTGAAAGTTGTCAACTGTATGTGCCCTGTTGCATTGGACATTGTTTACAGATATCTAAGTCTAGTTTTTTAGAAGAAAAATCTGCTCTGATTTTCCAGGTGGTGGCCCCAGAAAAGTCTATAAAGGAAGTTTTGATAAAACCTATTCAGGGAGCTTTCTGTTTGATGATCTGCATAGAATTAAAAAAAAAAAAAAAAAATCAAGGATTTGTTTCCGTTACTTGGTACACATACTCAGAAATGTCAAAGATGATATGACTAGAAACATGTACCTTGCACTCATTTTACTTTCCAGAATTACTCAGTTTTCTTGACAGAGCTATTGGCTCTTGGGAACACAAATGAGGATTAAATAGAAGATGACAGGTATTAGAAGGTCCAGGTAAATACACCTACTTTGCCACAGTGGAAAACCAACGGGAATGGCTCCTGAGGACCTTATTATCATGTCCTGTATTGCACATCAGAGTACTCAGTGTTAGGTAAATGATTTAGTGTGAATGAATAAGTAATACAAATTACTGTGTAACCCATCACAGTTTTTATAATGCTATATTTCTCAATATGTATTTTTAGTGTTTTACAAGTGTATAAACATATAAATTATTACATACATAGTTTATATATGTATATGTAACATCTTCTTATTGCTGTGTAGCCCATCTCTCCAACTGGTGTCCTCACTTCTACAAGGAAATACTCTTCAACTCAGTGTGTAGGCCTTTGACTCCCTGTTAGGTATTCATGATGTGATGTATTTTTTTCCATACTACTCACAGATTTACATTTATTTTGAGGTGATTTGACTTATATTGAGACTGTTTGATTCTTTTTTATCTCTGCCACTGCACTGTAAATTCAGTAAGGTCTGTTTCTTCCCAGTGTTATATCTCCATTGCCTGATACATGGTCATCATGCAATATGCCCTTAAATTAGTAAACCAAACTTTACAGAAGCTAGAAGAGAAAATTAGAAAAAAAATTCTTAGGGCAAGGACACAGCTCTTAGTGCACCATACTTGCTTTGGCACCACCAGAACCTGCAGAAAGATCTAAGTGGAAGTCACTCACGGTGAGGAGGTTTCTCTGAGCTGAGCCCAACAAGGGGAACTATTTGAATAATTAAGGGGTGCTTCTTAGGGACTGTAGATTGAAGTTCCTTTCCCCCTATCTCTCTGGACCCCCCTCAGTATATTTACCAAGACCCTTTGTCCTGTGCACAGTGCTTGGCCACGCTCTGAAAGAAACGTGTCACTTTGGCTCCCCGTTATTTCATTACTAGTCGTTCTAATCTTAAGATGACAATAATGGAGCCATTTTTCAAGAATGAAGGAAATCATAAAAAAAATTTTTCCCCGTGGTAGTTACAAGCTATCTTGATTTCTGAATTCTTGACCGGAGATAGGGGATGCTGCTAAGCTGCCTATTAAGACCATCTAACCACCAGTTTACATTTTAAATTTGTGATCTTTTAAAAACAATTGGAGCTTTTCACGATGCCTGTTTTTCTTTTTTGTCTTGTTGAAATATAAATGTGCATTATTTTTAGAGGCTAATAGAACTATAGCAGTTTTAAGCAAAGAAATGTATATAGGAGTAATCAGAGTAAATTTTAAATAAGAATAGCTCACTACTTCAAAGGGACAATTAGTAAAATCTAGCCATGGCCTGTTTGTTTGTTTTTTAAGTCAGGTTTTGTTACAATAAGGTGAATGTTATATATATGGAACTAAAAACACAGATGAAGTACTAGGGGATTATCACCAATGCAGTAATACATTGATTATTTTAAATTCAGTAAATATAATACAGATAACTCAAGCTATCATCTCCATGTATTCTGGTATCAGCATCACATACATAAACTTAACTGTCTAAAACATTTTGATTACTAATTCACAGGATAGCTTTCCAACCCCATCTCCAGAAATACAATATTTATTGAGCTCCTTTTGTTTGTAAGACCCCATTCTAAATGGCTAAGGAACAGTTTCAGAGGATAACATCAATTAAAGTTGCAAAAGTTGGTGCCTCTCTATAATAAACCTAGAGTATCGTCTAAATTATCTTGGATTCTTCCACTCTAGTATTAGAAAATACTTCAGTGATGCTCCCCACATTCAACTGACCTTAGGATTAATTCCATGCGTAGCGTACTAGTGGACTTACTTTCTGAGATATAAGACGTGACTGTTCCTACCTCCATACTGTTTTACTGCTTTTCCTGATGTGAATGACATTCCCTTTTATTCGTTGCACCTGTCAGATTTCTATTTATGCCCTTCACTATCCATGAAGCCCTCTTGAACCACTGAGGTTCACCTTAATCTCTCCATACCTGGACTGTAACATTATTGATTCTACTACATAAGTGGACACAAAATGAAAGAATTGCATGGTATGACAGCACTATATTTTTATAGCACAACATATTTTGCATCATTGGCAGAAAGTGTTGAATGAGTGACTGAAATCAATGAGAAGTAAAATATGAATATTGATTCATAGAGGCAGTAAAATGTAGAGTATAGGAGCATGTGTCATGTTTTCCTGTATGTTACTTAAGGTTGGTTGAAAAGGAACAATATTGAATTCAACCTTTGGCCAGAGGTTTCCTCACTACTTAGGAAGGCTTTCTAATTTCTCAACAAACGAATAATGTCTGGAACATAAACACAGTGCTACATCAAAGAAGTGTAATAAAGAGTTTTAAGGGACAAATTCATGGTGTGCCGTGAGTTTGGATGTTTATAAAGTTATTACTTTGTTTTCTTTTCCAACAAGGAGAATTACTGAAATATTTAAGGAACTTTGTGACTGGAGAAGTATAAAAATTTTCATTTCTGTGAGAGTTGTGTAAGATATAGACTTAAAATTACATCATTCCACAGAAATATAAAAACTTCAGTAATCTGGAGTATTGCATGCATCAGAAGGTTTTACTCTTTGGTTTAGATGATCTTTATTGACAGTGTTAACTATTAGCATATTGTTGTTTATTTTTTCAGCTATTTGAATGACTTGGACAGAATTGCACAACCAAATTATATCCCAACTCAACAAGATGTTCTCAGAACCCGAGTGAAAACTACAGGAATTGTTGAAACCCATTTTACTTTCAAAGATCTTCATTTTAAGTGAGTATCTTCAAAACATTATGATTTATGAATTTAGATACAGAACACATTGTTTAAGGAAAAAAAGGTATACTAATAAATGTTTTAAAATGTTTAGAGTTTGAAATTACAAAAAATGTTTCACACCTGATTGGACAAAAGAATTTGGGGCTGAAAGAGGTCAAGAAACATTCAGGAGGAATATTTATATTTTTATTTAAGAAAAAATAGCCATGCAAATTCCTTTTGCCTGTATTTTTCACAGTGACTTAAATAAAAATAGTTTTGGGCTTTTATTTTTAAAAGAAAGTACTGCTCTAATATTTTATATTTTGGGAAAGTGTTGCCATCCAGTTTTAGGTTTTACTGATAGAATATATGCTTATTTATGGGCATATTTTTAAAAGTTACCTTTTTAAAAATTTTCACGAAGATTTTTATTTATGCAAACTCATGTTTGTACTATTTCACAATGAAAAATGTTTTTAATTTACAGTGTACTATAACTTAACTGAAGTCTGAACAGAGAAGCACTAAGTGGTAGCCTTCAGAATGAAAGGGAATCTGGAGTTCATTTTGTCTAGTCCGCTCATTGTGTAATGAACTGGGCTCAGGGAAGTTCATTTAAGCATTGCATTCAGATTTACAGAACTATGTTTTTCTTTTTCCAATAAGTAACAGTTTTCAAAGTATGAGAGAAACTGCTGAATTTTGCTTCAGTTAACTCCAGTGCTCTGAAACAGTATGATAGTAAAGCAGAATTTCTGAAACCGTCTTAAAGAAAGGCTCCTAGTGAAAGATTAAAAAAAAATATTTATCAGCTCACCTCGTAAAGAAGCTCAATATTACTAGTTTGGGGAGCACAGCTAAATATATGCAACTATATCTTTGATTCTCTCCATAAATATTTTAAATATAATACATTTGTTACTATCATTTATCACTACATTATCCCACATTCAGTGATTAATGTAATTAAGTTTTCCAGAAAACTAAAATTTAATTTCAGTTTTCCCTGGCAGCTTCCTTCCAAAAGCACAAACATTGCCCTGCTTTCTTAAACAGAGATATAGATCATAATTAGTTAATCTGACCATGTAACTTTTGGTACTGTAACATGGTACTGTTTTGCATTTGCTTTTTTTTTTTTTTTTTTTTTTTTTTTTTTTTTTTTGCTGTCAGTGGGCTTTTTTTTTTCCTTTCCCTGCTGGTAAGATCTCTTATTGAAATGTTATAGTTTGCTTACTATTTGGAGAATATTAAATAACCAGACTGAGGAATATTAAAATAGTATTATTTTAAATAATCTGATTTGTCTTATTTGATAACTGTTGCCAGATGTGTTTAAAAATTATAAAGTGATTTTAATTATAAGGAAATTCACTATTAGATTGGGTCTTTTTTTAATCCTGTACAACTTAAATTCTGATTTTTTTGGTTTCTATTTACCTTGCTTTAAGACCATATTCTATAACAAATTTAAATTGTTACGTTCAGATGATAACTTTATTCTAACCATGAAGTTTCAGGAGAAAATGCATGGGGTTAGGGTTAGCAAGTAAGGATTCTGGACATAGGCCCCTGGTTAGGTAAGGGTAAACTTGTTTAAGATTCTTAACAGACTGTTCCAATCTTGCTCATTGTTAGAGGTTTATACATAAAATGGTTACTGTCTATAAAAGGAAACATAGAGGTGTGAGCTCTGTAAATGATGGGAAACGGCAAAGGTAAATGTCACATCAGTTATTTGGTGCTTTGGGCCATCTAACTGTGCAAAATTCAGTTTCGTTCTTCGGTAGATGCGCCCTAAACATTTGCTTCCAGACCATACACTTCACTTCCAGCCTAGGTTTCTCAAAGTTGCCATTTCAACATCAGGAGTTGTCTGTCATCATGATCCTTCCAGGAAGTCCACTTACCTTGCTCTATTTAGTCTCCTTGGGCGAGGTAAAATTTCACAGGATGTTTTTAGTTACTGTTTTCACTTGCTGACTTACAGATAAACATAGATTTGTCAGTAACTTCAAATAAACTTTGTCTTATTTTGGTTTTGAATTCTGTTAAATTACTATCATTGCTAACATATGGTTCCAACTTTGCTTTTTATATATTAAGTGAGCCTCAGAAGAATGAGGGCAAAAATATACTTAGAATAATTCTACTGGAAACTCAAGTGTGCTTATCATTTTGTGTGTTTTGTGGTATAAATTCATTGTCTGATTTTTAACTGCTGATATAAAATTTCAGTTTCACTTTTTTGTGGTATGGGAATTAACAAATTCAAAATGAGGCAATAAGGCATTATAACTTAACAATATATATTATCACCTCTGTGACTAGGCATTTATGGAAAGTGTCTATGAGGATTATTTTGCTTTAAAGAATTAACAGTTTTATCTTGTTATATTTTTGCTGAATATAGAATTAAAGCATCCCTTCTATTAGAAAATCATCATAACATGTTTCTATTCCTTTTCTTTAGTAATGTAATGTGCAGTTGGTTTTGGGGTGGAATGTCATTTATGGGCTTGGTATTTATATATGGTCAACTAGCATTGTCTCAGTCTTGGTCACAGTGGAATTAGATGACAGTCTGACGGTAAGACAGCATAGCTCAGGATAGCCAATATATGCCCTTCCATCTTCACTCCCTCCCCTTGCTCCCTCTAAAAAGAGAAACCTAAGAAAACTCAATTTCACTCCCTACTTGATACTAGTCAAAAGTTTCATCTTTTCATATGAAGGAGAACATACTATAATCTTGCTTTGTTTTGGGTTAAAGAAATAGAAGTTCAGAATTTGAAGATAATTCTCCTGTATTTGTAAAATAATGAAAATGCTCTGTGCACATTCTGATCCTTTGTCATATTAGTTCTTAGTCATTTTTGCTCCTTGACTTATGAATTAGGCCAGTGATTCTCAAAGTGTGGTCCCCAGATCAGCACCATCAACTTACCCACCTGGTGATTGTAATGCACATTAAAGTTTGAGAAGCAGTGGCTTAGATTAAATGTTCTTTATGACCAGTATATGAATGACCCTCATTCATTTCTAAATTAAATAAATTGAAGATTTCTTCTGTATTCATATTACTTGATTATCAAGTTAAAGCGCTTTTATATTTAACATTCCCACAGCATAACTGGAAGGCCTAGATCTTCAACATGGTAAAACTAACCTATTATTGATCCATTAGAGTTTATTTTTGTGTATGGTGTTAGACAATGTTGTAATTTCATTCTTTTACATGTAGCTGTCCAGTTTTCCCAGCCTCACTTATTGAAGAGATTGTCTTTTCTCCATTATATATTCTTACCTCCCTTGTCATAGATTAATTGACCACAGGTGCGTGGGTTTGTCTCTGGGCTTTCTATCCTAGTCCATTGATCTATAGTTCTGTTTTTGTGCCAGTACCATACTGTTTTGATTACTGTAGCTTTGTAGTATAGTCTGAAGTCAGGGAGTCTGATTCCTCCAGCTCTGTTTTTCTTTCTCAAGATTGCTTTAGCAATTCGGGGTCTTTCACGTTTCCAGATAAATTTTAAAGTTTTTTGGGCTAGTTCTGTGAAAAATGCCATTGGTAAAAAATAGTCTATTATTGCTTGAAAGTGTTTTAAAATATTCTGTAGACACAGTTCATTCTTTCATTCAACAAATGTTTATGAAGTGCGTGTGTTTGTCCAGTGGAGGGGATATAACATGGCCAAAACAAAGTCTTTGCCTTTATGTTGTTCTAGGGATGGGGGAGGAGATTAGATGAAATAACTATTTAGTATTCAGGGGGCGATAATTGCTACAAAGAGAAATAAAGCAAGATGGGAGGGGGTATACTAGTTTCCTAAAGCTGCTGTAACAAATTACCACAAACTAGTGGCATATAACAATGGAAATTTATTCTTTGATAGTTGAAGCTAGAAGTTTAAAATCAGTTTGTCAGCAGGACTGTGCCCCTTCTGAAGGCTCGAAAAAAGAATCTTCCCTTGCCTCTTAGCTTCTGGTGGTTGTCAGCAGTTCTTGGTGTTCCCTGCCTTATGGTCATATCACTCCAGTCCTTGGCCTTCTTCCCTGTGTGGGTCTGGTTCCTCTTTGCTTATTAGTTCACTCCTCAGTTTCTCTCCTTCGTCTTGCATTTTACTTTAGCAGCAAGGAGAACCAAGGTTGTACCTTGCATTCTTTGCTTGAAAATTTTCTCAGCTAAATCTAAATATCCAGGTTCATCTCTTACAAGTCCTGCCTTACACCCAGCACTAGAATAGTTAAGCCAAGTTTTTGCCACTTTAAAACAAGGATTCCCTTTTCTGCAGTGTCCAATAATATACTTCTCATTTCCTTCTGAGACCTCAACAAAAACATCTTTAACATTCATATATCTTTCAACATTGTGTTCATGATGATATATATTCATTCTCTAAGATAGAAGCTTTTCTACCATCCTCTTCACTTCCATCTAAGTCTCATCAAAATCACCTTTAATATCCGTATTTCTAACCAACCATCTTTCAAGGCATTCTGGGCTTTTTCTATCAAGTAACTCAAAATTCTTCCAGCCTTTCCCTATTACCCACTTCCAAAGCCACTTCCACAGTTTTGGGAATTGGTTTTACAGCATTACCCCACTCTGGGTACTAAAATTTGTGTCAGTCAGGGTTCTTGCAAGCAGCAGAACCAGTAGGTTCTGTGTATTTCAAGGAACTGGCTTAACGTGACTGTAGGTGCCAGTGAATTGGAAGTTTGTAGTGCAGGACAGCAGGCTCAGACAGAAACTGATGTTACAGTATTGAGGCAGAATTTTTCTTCTTCTGGGAAACTTCAGTTTTTGCTCTGAATGCCTTTCAACTCATTGCATGAGGTCTGCCCACATTATCAAGGATAATCTCCTTTACTGAAAATCAACTGACTATAGATGTTAACCATAACCAGAAAATATCTTCACAGCAGCACCCAGATTACTGTTTGATTAAATAGCTGCGTATGATAGCCTAGCCAAATTGACACGTAAAACCAACATAGGGATAATATGGGACAGGGTGGGTTTTATTGTTATCTTACATGGAGTGGTCAGGAAATATGTGACATTAGATCAGAGAAGTTAGCTAAAATATATTATCTTTTTGGTAAAGTTGTCTTCAAATTGTGTTCCTTGGCAATTTAACAAATGGGTAATCATTTTAATTTCTTTTGTTCTTGTTTGAGCTTTATTACCAGCTGTCCTTTTTATATCTTACCCATTTTAGTGTGTAGTAGAATCATTTTGTTATATAGCATACTTAAACTTAATGAACAATTTACTAGCTAAACTAATAGAAAGAATGGCACTGAAATGATGATAAAAGTAACAATACTAGTTACTTTTGTAATGAGTACAGATCTTTTGTACTCGGATTTGGTTTATAGGCCAAAACTATTCTACAGGGAAAATTCTTTTTGCCTGAGAATTAAATAGGGACTATTTTAATTAGTGCAGTATCTAGATAAATGGAGCCTTTAAAAATGTACCAGTTTGCATAGTGTTTCCATTATGTAAGTGGTTATTTCTAGGTTGCATAACATAATCTATGTGAATTTCAACTTGTGCTTAACTTAAACTCTTACAGGGAAAGGAGGAAAAGATTATTGTTTTTATACTGTTTGTGTTACTACCCTGTACAGTAACCTACAATGGTCTGCTGTTGTGTATCATGTAAAAATTGAGTTTTTTCAGTCCTAATTTTCAGACTATTCAGTAGGCCATCCATTTATCTCATCTCATTTTTTTTTTTCTATACCATGGTTTTACTTTTTAATTTAGGCAGCTTTTTTGCCCCTGTTTAAATATGACTTGCTTGCTCAGCTTTTCTTACCCGGGATGGTTTTTCCTTTACATCTGCTGTATTGCTTCTGAGAGAAAACATTTTGTACTTGGATGAGGGGACCATGTTCTCTGCCTCTAATGTTCTGTGACTTTAGCAAATTGAATATATTCTATTATCTCTGCATTCTTATAGTGCTGCCCCTTCTTTTGTATTTGTTTTCGTGTTCTGTTCTAAAGTGTTCTCATATGTTAATGAATGTGTTATTTTTTTAGGGTATTTTGGGGTTTTTGTTTTGTTTTACTGTGAGATAAAAACAAAATGGTTTAAAACCAGCAGACTTTTTTTCCTTTGTGAAAATCAATTTGTGACATTATATTCCTCCCATAAAATCCTTTTCTCCTTTATTTCCATCCCACATTCCCTATGCGATTTGGAGCTTTTTTTGTTGATTTTTATAGCACTCCTCAGAGCCTCTGAACATTCAGCGTGATGTCAAACTCATTATTTTTCCTCTTACAGAATGTTTGATGTGGGAGGACAGAGATCTGAGAGGAAGAAATGGATTCATTGCTTTGAAGGAGTGACCGCCATCATCTTCTGTGTGGCACTGAGTGACTATGACCTGGTTCTAGCTGAAGATGAAGAAATGGCAAGTAGAACCACTTTTAAAGATTGAGCATGGCATATGAAGAGCTGGAGATGTTGCCAAGAATTTTTCTGTGAAAAATTCTTGAAGAATTCTTACTAATGCCTAAATTAATTGAAAGTTCAGGCTCTTTTCTCTAACTTTTGTTTAGTATATTTCCCTTTTAGAATACAAAGAACAGATGGATCCTGAAAAAAGGGAAAACACAAAAAGTTAATCTCACCTCAACCCTAGTTGCTTAACTAGGCATTTATGAGATCTGGTATCTACATACTAAATGAAAATAAAGTTAGTTCCATTATAGTCCAAGGCTTATTTTTCTTAACTTATTACTTCTGCCAGCTCAGTAATCCTTGATCTCTGTTATACTTTGCTACTGTCATGTAATTTTCAGATGTGTTTCAGTGTACCATTAATCTGGGGGAAATATTTTTAATTAGAAAAAAGCTATGTGTCAGTTTCTTTTATTAAAGTAAGTTATATACAATTATCATTGCAGTAGGTGTAGTGCACATGTTCCTTTCTGTCATTCTGGCACTATAAAATATATTAGTACCCTGTACCCTTTTTGAAACCACAAAAACTGGAAGGGCAGGAAACAGGAATTGGAAGTTTCCTTCCCTAATATACCATTATATTTAGGGTATTGGGCTAATTGTGTTTCAGCTTTTTCAGTTTAATTTATTAATCTTTAAAAACCTCTACTTATCTTTTAATGGAAACTTCAATTCACTCTGTAATAATGAGGTCTCCTTTGAAACGTTTGCACTTCACATTTCTAGATCGCAGGGTCCTGCAGCACAGTGACCCGCTGCCAGCACTCAGCAAGTACTGGTTGAATGCAAAAAAGTGATGAGTGATGTAGACACTCATCTTGCCTAAATTAAAGTGTGTGCTTGTTCTTAAATGGCAAAAATATGTTTTTGTGGGATGTTACCTATTTTTCAGCTAAGTTCTATTGTATTACCATACTTTTTTTTTTTCACGCTCATTTTTTAAAAGTAATAGTTCTTAAAATCCTTGCCATTATGACAAACTGGCTGTATTCTATTACAGAACCGAATGCATGAAAGCATGAAGTTGTTTGACAGCATATGTAACAACAAATGGTTTACAGATACATCTATTATACTTTTTCTAAACAAGAAGGATCTCTTCGAAGAAAAAATCAAAAAGAGCCCTCTCACTATATGCTATCCAGAATATGCAGGTATTTTACTTTCTGTAGATAACTTGTCAGCTCGTATATTTCTAAGTGAACGTTCCCCTAAGGCAAGATTTCATTTGTTGATTTGAATCTTTTGGCTTAGTAATTCTTAACCTTTAAGAGAAATTATTTGTCAAACTGCATTCAAGCACAAGTAGTTCCTTGAGTTGTGAGTGAGATGATTGAAAATAACATTCATTTTAGGGAAAATCTGTTAGATAATTTTCTATGATGACTCCAAGTCTTCATAAACTTACGGTATTGATTGGTTCATCCAGTTAACAGATCTTATGTCAGGTATTGTGTGATGCACAGTAAATAAAATGTGTCTCTGGTCACTGACTTAATGTCAAAGACAGAGGTACTCCTAAACAAACAGATACACAATAGCAGTGCGGCACGCGAGTACAAAGGAACATGGATAGTAATTGGAAGGGGGAAAACATTAGAAAGGAGTCCATGAGTTAGCTGACTCCTCAGGGGAGTCAGGAAAGGTTTCACAAGAAATCCAGGCTTTGGTAATGAGACTGTTAGTGGTACTTTAATTTTACTACTGTGTAAAATGGTCTGCAGTGAGAAAAGGAGACCTGAGATGCAGTCCTGGCTTTTCCATAATTAGCTCTTTGATCTTGAACAAGGCAGTTAATGGGGTCTCACTACCCCATCTGCGAAATCAGAAGTTGGGCTAAAACATTGGTTAAGTTTAGTTCCTTGGAACACTTCCCTGGCTGCTATTGAAAGTGGGTGCAAGGAACAGTGATACCCCCCACCCCATGCCCCCCTCCACACTCAACTTCTCCCTCCCTAAGGCAGAGTAATTTAGCTTTCATCTGTTTTGCATATTGGGTTTCTGAATAAGGCTTTATTTTATTTTAATGAAGAAAGTTCGTTGCCTAAAAAAAAAGTTTGACTACCAATAGTTTATCTGATCTCTAAATCTAAACATTATGAAGCTTGGTTAATTTAGCTAATTGATACAAGTTACCCTCACTCCATCCTCATTGTTAAAAAAAAAGGTCTCAAGAATTTTTTTGGTTGAAAAATGTGAAAGTGAAATATTACATTTATTGCATTATTTTTTTAACATCCTTATTGGAGTATAATTGCTTTACAATGCTGTTAGTTGCTGCTGTATAACAAAGTGAATCAGCTATACGTATATATCTATCCCCATATCCCCTCCCTCTTGCGTCTCCCTCCCACCCTCCCTATCCCACCCTCCCTATCCCACTCCTCTAGGTGGTCACAAAGCACTGAGCTGACCTCCCTGTGCTATGTGGCTGCTTCCCACTAGCTATCTGTTTTACATTTGGTAGTGTATATATGTCCATGCCACTCTCTCACTTCGTCCCAACTTACCCCTCCCCCTCTCTGTGTCCTCAATTCCATTTTCTACATCTGCGTCTTTATTCCTGTCCGGTTCCCAGGTTCTTCAAAACCACTTTTTTTTTGTTTAGTTTTTTAGATTCCATACATATGTGTTAGCATACAATATTTGTATTTCACTTTCTGACTTACTTCACTCTGTATGACAGACTCTAGGTCCATCCACCTCATTACAGACAACTCAGTTTCATTTCTTTTTATGGCTAATATTCCATTGTATATATGTGCCACATCTTCTTTATATATTCACCTGTCGATGGACACTTAGGTTGCTTCCATGTCTTGGCTATTGTAAGTAGAGCCACAGTGAACATTGTGGTACGTGACTCTTTGAATTATGGTTTTCTCAGGGTATATGCCCAGTAGTGGGATTGCCGGGTCGTATGGTAATCCTATTTTTAGTTTTTTAAGGAACCTCCATACTGTTCTCCATGGTGGCTGCACCAACTTACATACCCACCAACAGTGCAAGAGGGTTCCCTTTTCTCTACACCCTCTCCAGCATTTATTCTTTGGAGATTTTTTGATGATGGACATTCTGACTGGTGTGAGGTGATACCTCATTGTAGTTTCGATTTGCGTTTCTCTAATGATTAGTGATGTTGATCATCCTTTCATGTGTTTGTTGGCAATCTGTATATTTTCTTTGGAGAAATGTCTATTTAGGTCTTCTGCCCATTTTTGGATTGGGTTGTTTTTTTGATATTGAGCTGCTTGTATATTTTGGAGATTAATCCTTTGTCAGTTGCTTCGTTTGCAAATATTTTCTCCCATTCTGAGGGTTGTCTTTTCATCTTGTTTATGGTTTCCTTTGCTGTGCAGAAGCTTTTAAGTTTCATTAGGTCCCATTTGTTTATTTTTGTTTTTATTTCCATTTCTCTAGGAGGTGGGTCAAAAAGGATCTTGCTGTGATTTATGTCCTAGAGTGTTCTGCCTGTGCTTTCCTCTAAGAGTTTTATAGTGTCTAGCCTTACATTTAGGCAAGGGGTTTCTCTGGATCTTTTGTGTTTCCATACAAATTGTGAAATTTTTTGTTCTACTTCTGTGAAAAATGCCGTTGGTAGTTTGATAGGGATTGTACTGAATCTGTTGATTGCTTTGGGTAGCGTAGTCATTTTCACAGTGTTGATTCTTCCAATCCAAGAACGTGGTATATCTCTCATATCTCTCCGTCTATTCGTATCATCTTTACTTTCTTTCATCAGTGTCTTATAATTTTCTGCATACAGGTCTTTGTCTCCTTAGGTAGGTTTATTCCTAGGTATTTTATTCTTTTTGTTGCATTGGTAAATGGGAGTGTTTCCTTAATTTCTCTTTCAGATTTTTCATCATGAGTGTATAGGAATGCAAGAGATTTCTGTGCATTAATTTTGTATCCTTCTACTTTACCAAATTCATTGATTAGCTCTAGTAGTTTTCTGGTAGCATTTTTAGGATTCTCTAGGTATAGTATCATGTCATCTGAAAACAGTGACAGTTTAACTTCTTTTCTGATCTGGATTCCTTTTATTTCTTTTTCTTTTCTGATTGCTGTGGCTAAAACTTCCAAAACTATGTTGAATAATAGTGGTGAGAGTGGACAACCTTGTCTTGTTCCTGATCTTAGAGGAAATGGTTTCAGTTTTTCACCATTGAGAATGATGTTGGCTGTGGGTTTGTCATATATGGCTTTTATTATGTTGAGGTAGGTTCCCTCCTGGCTACTTTCTGGAGAGTTTTTATCATAAATTTGTGTTGAATTTTGTCACAAGCTTTTTCTGCATCTATTGAGATTATCATACGCTTTTGCTCCTTCAATTTGTTAATATAGTGTATCACATTGATTGACTTGTGAATATTGAAGAATCCTTGCATCTCTGGGATAAATCCCACTTGATCATGGTGTATGATCCTTTTAATATGCTGCTGGATTCTGTTTGCTAGTATTTCGTTGAGGATTTTTGCATATATGTTCATCACTGATATTGATGTGTAGTTTTCTTTTTTCATGACACCTTTGTCTGGTTTTGGTATCAGGGTGATGGTGGCCTCATAGAATGAGTTTGGGAGTGTTCCTCCCTTTGCTATATTTTGGAAGAGTTTGAGAGCATAGGTGTTAGCTCTTCTCTAAATGTTTGATAGAATTTGCCTGTGAAGCCATCTGATCCTGGGCTTTTGTTTGTTGGAAGATTTTTAATCACAGTTTGAATTTCAGTGCTTGTGATTGGTCTGTTTATATTTTCTATTTCTTCCTGGTTCAATCTTGGAAGGTTGTGGTTTTCTAAGAATTTGTCCGTTTCTTCCAGGTTGTCCATTTTATTGGCATAGAGTTGCTTGTAGTAATCTCTCATGATCCTTTGTATTTCTGCAGTGTCAGTTGATACTTCTCCTTTTTCATTTCTAATTCTGTTGATTTGAGTCTTCTTTTTTTTTCTTGATGAGTCTGGCTAATGGTTTATCAATTTTGTTTTTCTTCTCAAAGAACCAGGTTTTAGTTTTATTGATCTTTCTGTTTCATTTCTTTTTCATTTAAATCTGATCTTTATGATTTCTTTCCTTCTGCTAACTTTGGGGGTTTTTGCTCTTCTTTCTCTAATTGCTTTAGGTATAAGGTTAGGTTGTTTATTTGAGATGTTTATTGTTTCTTGAGGTAGGATTGTATTGCTATAAACTTCTCTCTTAGAACTGCTTTTGCTGCATCCCATAGGTTTTGGGTTGTCGTGTTTTCATTGCCATTTGTTTCTAGGTTTTTGTGGGGTTTTTTGCGGTACGTGGTCCTTTTACTGCTGCGGCCCCTCCCATTGTGGAGCACAGGCTCCGGACGTGCAGGCTCAGCGGCCATGGCTCACGGGCCCAGCCACTCCGCGGCATGTGGGATCCTCCCAGACCGGGGCACGAACCCGTGTCCCCTGCATCGGCAGGTGGACTCTCAACCATTGCGCCACCAGGGAAGCCCTCTAGGTGTTTTTTGATTTCAGTGATCTCTTGGTTATTTAGTATTGTACTGTTTAGCCTCCATGTATTTGTATTTTTTACTGATTTTTTTCTGTAATTGATATCTAGTCTCATAGCATTGTGGTTGGAAAAGATACTTGATACGATTTCAATTTTCTTAAATTTACCAAGGCTTGATTTGTGACCCAGGATATGATCTATCCTGCAGAATGTTCCATGAGCACTTGAGAAGAAAATGTATTCTGTTGTTTCTGGATGGAATGTCCTAGAAATATCAATTAAGTCTATATTGTTTAATGTGTCATTTAAAGCTTATGTTTCCTTATTTATTTTCATTTTGGGTGATCTGGCCATTGGTGAAAGTGGGGTGTTGAAGTCCCCTACTATGATTGTGTTACTGTCGATTTCCCCTTTTATGGCTGTTAGCATTTGCCTTATGTATTGAGGTGCTCCTCTGTTGGGTGCATAAATATTTACCATTGTTGTATCTTCTTCTTGGATCGATCCCTTGATCATTATGTGCTGTCCTTCTTTGTCTCTTGTAATAGTCTTTATTTTAAAGTCTGTTTTGTCTGATACGAGAATTGCTACTCCAGCTTTCTTTTGATTTCCATTTGCGTGGAATATCTTTTTCCATCCCCTCACTTTCAGTCTGTATGTATCCCTAGGTCTGAAGTGGGTCTCTTGTAGACAACATATATACGGGTCTTGTTTTTGTATCCATTCAGCCAGTCTGTGCCTTTTGGTTGGAGCATTTAATCTGCTTACATTTAAGGTAATTATCGATATGTATGTTCCTATTTGCATTTTCTTATTTGTTTGGGGTTTGTTATTGTAGATGTTTTCCTTGTGTTTCCTGCCTAGAGAAGTTCCTTTAGCATTTGTTGTAAAGCTGGTTTGGTGGTGCTGAATTCTCTTAGCTTTTGCTTGTCTGTAAAGGTTTTAATTTCTCTGTCGAACCTGAATGAGATCCTTGCTGGCTAGAGTAATCTTGGTTGTAGGTTTTTCCCTTTCATCCCTTTCAGTATGTCTTGCCACTCCCTTCTGGCTTGCAGATTTCTGCTGAAAGATCAGCTGTTAACCTTATGGGGATTCCCTTGTGTGTTATCTGTTGTTTTTCCCTTGCTGCTTTTAATATGTTTTCTTTGTATTTAATTTTTGACAGTTTGATTAATATGTGTCTTGGCATGTTTCTCTTTGGATTTATCCTGTATGGGACTCTCTGTGCTTCCTGGACTTGACTGACTGTTTACTTTTCCATGTTAGGGAACTTTTCAACTATCATCTCTTCAAATATTTTCTCAGACCCTTTCTTCTGGGACCCCTGTAATTCGAATATTGGTGTGTTTAATGTTGTCCCAGAGGTCTCTGAGATTGTCCTCAATTCTCTTCATTCTTATTTCTTTATTCTGCTCTAAAGTAGTTATTTCCACTATGTTATCTTCCAGGTCACTTGTCTGTTCTTCTGCCTCAATTATTCTGCTATTGATTCCTTCTGGAGTATTTTTAATTTCTGTAATTGTGTTGGTCATTACTGTTTGTTTGCTCTTTAGTTCCTCTAGGTCCCTGTTGAATGTTTCTTGTATTTTCTCCATTCTATTTCCAAGATTTTGGATCATCTTTCCTATCATTACTCTGAATTCTTTTTCAGGTAGACTGCCTATTTCCTCTTCATTTGTTAGGT
Source organism: Lipotes vexillifer (assembly GCF_000442215.2). Classification (NCBI taxonomy): domain Eukaryota; kingdom Metazoa; phylum Chordata; class Mammalia; order Artiodactyla; family Lipotidae; genus Lipotes; species Lipotes vexillifer. The sequence continues at coordinate 2,124,368 of NW_006794161.1, read as the reverse complement.
CTGGTGGGTTTTTACCTTGCTGCTTCATCTGCTGTGTGTTTCTCTGTCTTCTCATTTTGTTTAACTTACTGTGTTTGGGGGTCTCCTTTTCGCAGACTGCAGGTTCGTAGTTCCCGTTGTTTTTGGTGTCTGCCCCCACTGGGTGAGGTTGGTTCAGTGGGTTGTGTAGCCTTCCTGGTGGAGGGGACTGGTGCCTGTGTTCTGGTGGGAGGGGTGGCGTACGGTGGTGTGTTTTCAGATATCTGTGAACTTAGTAGATTTTAGGCAGCCTGTCTGCTAACGGGTGGGGTTGTGTTCCTGTCTTGCTAGTTGATTGGCATGGGTCATTCAGCACTGGAACTTGCTGGCCTTTGGGTGGAGTTGAGATGGAGATCTCTGGCTTGCTGGCTGTTGGGTGGATGTGGGTCTTAGCGTTGAGACAGAGATCTTTGGGAGACCTCTCGCTGATTGATATATTACATGGGGCCAGGAGGTCTCTGTGGTCCAATGTCCTGAACTTGGCTCTCCCACCTCAGTGGCTCAGGCCTGCCTCCAGGCCCAGGCACCAAGTCCCTGTCAGCCACACAGAGACAAGTGGCATCTTGATGCCGCGATGCTGAGTGTAGTTCCAGGGGAAGGAGCTTGCTGGTGCTACTCTTGCTGCTCCGGGTGATCGCTTCCTCTGTTAACAGCTCCACTAAGCCTGAGGGTCTACAAGCTGCAGGAAGATGAGACCACCCGGGGCAGCCTTCAAGCAGTGATTCTTGCCACGATCCCTGCTGTTGCTGTCATGGAATCCGGCTTCCCCCACTGCTGCCCAAGTCTCAAGAATTTGTTTCATTATAAACAAAATTTGTCAATTTCATATTCAGTAAATTGTACTGCCTTTTCACAGGCGGTGTTAAAACAACCATATGATATCAGTGCTTTCACATCCCACTTATGTAGGTGAGAGCACTGTGATTTAATGAAGCAATAGAGTCCAAATCCAGACCCAAGTCTGTTGCACTCCTGCATCCAGGACATTAACAACCAGAATACATTTAATTATATATTTTCAATGGAGGCAAAGCAGGAGGGTCTCCCATCAGTATGATCCTCCTCTCATTACTACAGCCCTTTTTATGTATCGCACAGTTACTTTGAAATAACTGTACAGAATTAACTTAGTTTTGTTTCCTTTTTGAAAGTCAGTGTCCTAAGTCACCTTATTCAGAAACATTTTTAGTGCTTTATAGGAATAAAATTATAGTTCTAGTTCCAAGATTGAAGTTACCCAGAATCAAGGTGGCTCCGTTTGGCCTTTACTTTCCTCTTTCTTTCAGTTCATCTTTGTCATTTTCTATTGTGAAGTAGCCCTTTTGTGCTAATATTATCAGAGGACCCGAATCAATCCTCAAATATTACATACTTATAGGGATTTTTAGAGCAGCCAAGAAGATAGTTGTTAGCTCTTTTTTTTGCCAGGTATGCATTGTGTTCAAAATGTTTCTCGTATGTTGTCAAGTTAATAAGAATCACTGATCTCAGGCTCTGTGAGCAAGGAGAGTGTTACATAATCTTTCATAGTCCCAGTGTTAAGACTAAAATTAAAAACTTCATTGCACGCGCTAAGTATTGATGCTGTCACCTCTTGTTGCACCCTCAACTCTTAATCCCTGTGGCTATGTTTGCTATAGGAGAACCCATTGTAGCCTCCAAACTACTCACTTGGTTTATCCCCTACCTCTCTCTGCTCCTGTCTTCTCCTCTTTTTATCCATTTACATGTTGGCATTTCACCAGATTCCATCTGTAGTCTTACAATCTTCTAGCACTCCATTCTTTCATAGTCATATTTATTCTCAGCATGATAAATTCAGTTGTCAACTCTAATTTCTCTGTTGAGACTCAGGCTTGCATTTCCAACTGCTTGTTGAATCTGTCCGACTCCAACTGAATTCATGTTATTTTTTTTTTATTCAAATCTCCTTTATCTCCCTTTGAATTATATCACCAGGTACCCAATTCTCCAGTATTGAACCAGATTGTCATCTGTACTTAACCTTTATTCAAGATAGTTCTATCACGTTAGAAAATATCTGTCACCTTCCCCCTAGTCATTCTTTTCCAGAACTTAAAATCAAGTTGAGGAATGTATCTTTTAGTTCTAGGGATTCAGTAATCTAACTAGCTGCCCACAATAGATACAGCAAACTGAGCCATGCATTCAGGGCAAAAACATGTTTTTAATTTAGAGGTTGTATTAGCTTCTGTGAGTCAAGAAGACATTGTTTATTGCTTTAGAATTTCAGAGTACCAACCTTATTATGATTTAATAAGTTAAAATTTGATTTGTAGAGTATATGGTTGTCTGCTAGCAACTTGAGATAAAATTTAAACTTATTTTGAAAACTTAGAGAAAATGGAAAAATTCATAGAAACATACAACCTACCAAGTTTGAATCATGAAGAAATAGAAAATCTGAACAGCCTATGTTAGTAAGGAGATTGAACCAGTAATCAGAAACCTCCCAATAAACAAAGTTCATGACCAGATGGCTTTACTGGTGAATTCTACCAAACACAAAAGAATTAATTGTTAGCAGTCCTTCTTAAACTCTTCCAAAATTGGAAGCATTCTCTCCTTTTCCATAACTCATTTTACCAGGCCACCATTACCCTGTTACCAAAACCAGGCAAGTATGCCACAAGAAAAGAAAATTACAGGCCAATATCCCTGATAAACATAAATGCAAAAATCAAAATATTAGCAAACTGAATTCAGCAAAACATTAAAAGGATCATTACACCACAACTATGTGAGATTTATTCTGAGGATGCAAGTATATAGTTCACTGTCTGCAAAACAAAATCACACGATCATCTCAACAGATGCAAAAAAAAAAAAAAAAAGCATTTGACAAAATTCAACATCCATTTAGGATAAAAACTCTACAAAATGGGTACAGAGGGAATGTACCTCAATATAATAAAGGCCTATAGCTGATATCATACTCAACAGTAAAAAGTTGAAAGCTTTTTCTCTAAGATAGGGAATAAGACAAGGTTTTCCCAGTCTCACCACTTTCATTCAACATAGTATTTACAAGTCCTACCACTGCAGTTTAAGCAAGAAAAAGAAAAGGCATCCAAATCAGAAAGCAAGAAGTAAAACTGTCACTATTTGCACAAGACATGGTATTATACATAGAAAATCTCAGATTCACAAAAAAAACGCATAATCAGTGAATTTAGTAAAGTTGCATGATACAAAATCAGTATACAAAAATCTGTAACACTAGTAATGAACTATAAGAAAAACAAACAGTCAGATTTACGGTTGCATTAAAAGAACAAAATTTCTAGGAATAAATTTAACCGAGGAGAGGAAAGGCCTGTACACTGAAAACTAAAACATAGATGAAAGAAATTGAAGAAAATACACATAAATGGAAAGATATTCCATGCCCATGGATTGGAGGAATATTAATATTGTTAAAAAGGTCCATACTACCTAAAGTTGTCTAACAGAGTCAGTGCAATCCCTTTCAAAATTCTAATGGCATTTTTCACAGAAAGAGAGTAGTCCTAAAATTCTGAATCACAAAAGACTCCAAAAGCTAAAGCAATCTTGAGAAAGAAGAACAAAGCTGGAGGCACTGTGCACCCTAATTTCCAACTATATTACACAGCTAGAGTAATGAAAACAGTGTGGTACTGGCATAAAAAACAGACACATGTATCTGAGGAACAGAATAGAGAGCCCAGAAGTAAACCCATGTATATATATGATCAAGTAATTTATGACAGATGACCCAAGAATATACAACGGGGAAAGAAGTCTCTTCAGTAAATGGTGTTAGGAAAACTGGACAGCCACATGCTAAAGAATGAAACTGGACTGCTTTCTCCACCATACACAAAAATAAACCCAAACAGATTAAAGACTCGAACGTGAGACCTCAAACCCTTGAACGTAAGACCTGAAACCATAAAACTCCTAGAAGAAAACACAGGCAGTAGGCTTGACAGTCGTGATTTTTTTTTTAAGTTTGACACCAAAAGCAAAGGCAACAAAAGCAAAAATAAACAAGTTGGGTGATATCATCAAACTAAAAAGCTTCTGCACAGCAAAGGAAACCATCAACAAAATAAAAATGCAGCCTAAGGAATGGGAGAAAATATTTGCAAAACAAACATTTATCTCATGAGGGGTTAATATCCAAAATGTACAGTCATCCCTCAGTATCCTTGGGAGACTGGTTTCAGGACCTGCCATAGATACCAAAATCTATGGATGCTCAAGTCCCTTACATAAAATGGCATAGTACAGTTGGTCCTCCATATTTGCTGGTTATAAACCCACAGATACAGAGGGCCAGCTGTATAAAGAACTCATACAAGTCAGTAACAAAAACACAATTTCACTATTAAAATGGGCAGAAGATCTGAATAGACATTTTTCCAAAGAAGACATACCAGTGGCCAACATGTCCATGAAAAGGTGCTCAACATCACTAACAATCAGGGAAACGCAAATCAAAACCACAATGAGCTATCACCTCACAGCCATTAGAATGGCCGTCATCATAAAGAAATGCCAAACATTGGTAAAGTTGTAGAAAAACGGGAACCCTTGTACCCTATTGCTGGGAATGTAAATTGGTGCAGCCATTATGGAAAACAATATGGAGATTCCTCAATAAATTAAAAATAGAACTACCATATGATTCAGCAATTCCACTTCTGGGTAGTTATTTGAAGAAAATGAAAACACTTTCTGGAAAAGATACATGCACCTCTCTGTTCATTGCAGCATTACTCAGAGTAGCCAAGCTATGAAAACAGCAGGTGACGTACAGGGGAGGGAAAGTACTGCAGTAACACAGGTGGTACTTTGAATACATGTTTCCTCCTGACATGGAATGAGCCTCAGATGTGGAACAGAGGGTCTTAGAATGGCTTTACCAAGCAGGCTGGGTAACAGGACCTAGAAATCCAGGCATAAAATTTTGTGTTATTACTGCAAGAGACAGAATTAACAGCTTTTTTCAAAGGAACATTTTATTGAAGTATCATATGTATACATATATAAACTATATAGATACAGTAATATAGATACACATACTTAGCACAAATGTGAAACTTACTGAATTTTCAAAAGTGAAAACACTGATAATATGCACCATTCAGGTCAAGAAATAGAACATTGCCAGGTCCCCAGAAACCCTGTCATGCCCCTCCCCAGTCTTAACTGATCAACTTCCATCCACCCACCTACTCACACAAAGAGTTAACCACTATTATGACTTCTGTCTTCATCGATTAATTTTGATTGTTTCCAAACTTGTTTTCTAAACATCAGTTGTTTACAGCATATACTGTTTTGTGTCTGCTTTCATTTGTTCAACAGTATGTTTATGAAGCTCATCTATAGTATTTTGTGTAAGCAGTAGTTCTTTTATTCTCATTTCTCTATGGCAGCTCATTGTATGAATATATACCAGGATTTAGTAGCCAGTCTACAGTTAATGAACTTTGGGGTTGTTTCCTAAAGTAGAAGTTCTGCTGTTAACAGTCTTTATATGTTTTCTGGTGCACGTATGTATATAGTTCTGTCAAGGACACACCTGGAAAACTGAACTCTTGGGTCACAGAGTATGTGTGATTATCTTTAGATACTGCCAAGTATCAAAGTGTTGTACCCAGGAGTCTTCAGTCAGTCACCTGAAAGCAGAAGTGTGTCATTCACTTTTTTGTAACCTCATAGGCATAAACCACATTGTAGACCCTTGTACAGTTTTTGAATACAAAAATTGAGAAATGCTAATTAATGTATATATAGGAAGGGGAATAAAAAATACCGATCAGCATCGGCCAACATTTCTTGATCCAGCCACTAGGCTTAGAAGTGAAATAGTGTGCTGCCACCATGTTAGGATGTAGAGTATAAGGGGTTAGAAAAAAAGGGACTCTGACAATTGGAGATTGAGGCAGGAACAAAGATCATGGGGAACATGGAATACCGTGCTTTTTGTTTTTTGTTTTTCAGGGTAACTTATAGTTATTACAGGGTGATTAACATTGGGTATTTTTCACTTAGAAGAAATAGTTTATCTTATTCTCGAAGGGCAAAGATGATTATAGAGTCCACATATTTTACACATAAGAAACATTTCAGTATTTTAAGGTCCATGTTGCTTAGTGGTATACTCATTTTAAACTCATTTTAACTTCACCTTATGTTTCTTTCCTTTTCCCATATCAGGCTCAAACACATACGAAGAGGCAGCTGCATATATTCAATGTCAGTTTGAAGACCTCAATAAAAGAAAGGACACGAAGGAAATATACACCCACTTCACATGTGCCACAGATACCAAGAATGTGCAGTTTGTCTTTGATGCTGTAACAGATGTCATCATAAAAAATAATCTAAAAGATTGTGGTCTCTTCTGAGTTTTGCAGTAAATGGTAAAATGCATTTTCAAACCAAATGAGTACTTATATGTGGATCTCTCTACACTAGAGTCTTGCAGCAACACAGAATGTAGTATATGGGAAGTGCATCTGGGACCTGACCAAAATTGGGGTTTTTTTGTTGTTTTTTTTAACTGGAAGTAATGGAAGGTCCTTTCTTAAATGTGAGAGGTGGTCCTGCAGTGTGAAACTAAGGGCAGTGTTAAAGCTGGACTCTAGTGTATTGATGACTTCTGTGTAAGTGTAAATATGCAAATGTATGTATACATGTATTTATGACTTTAGTTTTCCACATTATTTTTAGGTATTAAGAGTGGCAACTTATGATTTTAGCGTGATGGCTTGGGAAATAACAGAAATATTAAGTACTTTGTACTGAAAGACTATTATGTTTGCCAGTTTTGAACAGCTTTATTTATGTTCATGTCCTGTAAATTTTTAAGAACAATAATTAATATTAGGACACATTGCAGCCCTTGTCTTGATTATATGTATACTTGTAATCATAAAAATGATATTTGTACAAACATTGCACAGACTATTTTAATAACATGATTTGTTCTTTAAATTTAATGTGTTTTATTGAAACGTTCTTGAAGTGGAGGAGTATACCTGCCTTTGGATCAGTTAAACATTGTATGCATTTCAGTTTTTCTTTTAAGAATGCATGCTAATCTGATTCTACATTAGATTTGGTTTGAAAACAAATTTCAGATTTTTGAGGATATACTTACAGACTTATTATAAATTCTTAATTTTTATTCGGTTGGTTTGTTTTCACTTTGAATTTTAATATTTGGATGGTATTCATGCATTGCCTTAAAGGTGATGCCAGATTTTTATACACTTTAAATAACTACATTTTTATTTATAACTAAGTTTAGGTGGGTGTGAGAGCATTTTTGTGGGTAAAAAATAAGTTAGCATAATGAATTTTGAGACATTCATTTGCGTATTTCCTTTGGGAAATCCCTTGTACCTACTATACGTGATAGCTCCTTGTTTAGAAGATAACAAGAAGGATCTTTGAATATTCTGCTGATGATAAAATGCAAGCTTTAAATTCATATATGTAAGTAAGTAACTAGTTTCAAGTTTAATTATCACGCTATCTTAAAATTACTTTTTTCCCTTAGATTATTCAAATTTCCTCCACTTGCTTGAGTTGGTATTATTTCTTTTTAAACTGGGCTATTATTTCTGAGAATGAAATGGGCAATTACACTTAGAAAATGAGTAACAGGATTTAATTAAGTCAGTGATTGTGTGTATCCTCAAGTAAGTGTTACATTTCTGCTAGATACTGAATTTTGATAGTCATTTTTAATTATTCATGGTGTGTCTCTATGACCTTGTTTCAGCAAAGTGAACAGCATTCCATACCCTACTTCTCTTTTTTACTCATCTTGAAAAAGTTAGTCTTTCAGTAAGCTTCATGGGTAAGTAGTTTCTAAATTTAGTTGTGTGCTGTCATTTTGTTGAAGTCTCTTAGTGGTTGTGTGTGTGCGCGCGCGTGTGTGTATAACCGTTTCATTTTGGGGATTTGTTTTTCTTCTTTGTAATGTAGAGAAATTCAAAAGTTTCTTAACAAAATTCTTCAAATGTCTTAGTTTAGATTCATGTGCCTTTGATGAAAGATATGTTTTCATTAATTTTATGGATGGAAGACCTGTTGTATTCATATTATGAAGCTATGTATGAAGTTCAACTATCCTGTAAATCAATTTGAATCATGAGAAATAAGTTTAAAACGCCACAAGAAGCACATATTGGTGACCATAATTGATGAATTCCTGAACTTTAGTCTGTGTAATTGTGTTACTAATAAAACCTAATAAATTTGAATTTTTAAAATTTTATAAACCTGTTGGCTAATACATGTTTTGCATTAGCATTTAAGTATCAGTCTATCGTGTGTTCATTTCTTCTTTCTCTGTGTTACCCTTACGCAATTTCATCTACTCCAGAAGCTTGAGTCTTCCCTGCCCCAAGTTTCCTCACGAGATGTGGTGCCACATTTGGAATTGCCTGCTTGATATCCCCTTCTGAGAAGTGACTGCCTGCTCCAATTCAGTAGGTGAAAACCAAATTCATCATTTTCCCTGTCAGCAAGTTCTCACCCTCTGACTTTGCCATTGCACTGTCATTCATTTAATCCCTCAGTGGGGAATTTTTCAGCCATATAAGTCACCATTTGCTCACAAGTCTACTTTCCCAGTGCCTCACACGTGTTTTTTTGTTTGTTTTCTCTTTTCCATTCCCACTACCACCTACTGAATTCAGGTCTTTGCTTAACTTCCATTTAAAATGGCTTATTACATTCCCCACTTCCAGTTTCTCCCTTCTTTAATCCAGGTTACTTATCCTAATCTAGAACTCTGGCTGCGTTATTTTCTGTGCATTGGCTCTGACTTGTCAATAAAGTGAAATCTATCTTAGCCTTCCATTCCAGGCTCTTCATCATCTGAGCCCACTTCACTACGTCCCCTCTCTCTCCCTCACATTCTAATAATACTTTGTGCATAGCCTGGGCTTTCCTTCAAGTATTGTACTACATACTACCTGAAATATGCTTAAAACAATACCTGGAACATGGGAAATGTTCATTCCGGTCTGTTAATGTTATTTTTATTTCTTAGCACTTTTGTTTGTGGTCTCTTTTTTATTTTTATTATTTTTACTTTTTCGGGGTACACGGGCCTCTCACTGTTGTGGCCTCTCCCTTGCGGAGCACAGGCTCCGCACGCGCAGGCTCAGCGGCCATGGCTCATGGGCCCAGCTGCTCCGCGGCATGTGGGATCTTCCCGGACCGGGGCACGAACCCGGGTCCCCTGCATCGGCAGGCGGACTCTCAACCACTGCGCCACCAGGGAAGCCCTGTGGTCTCTTTTTTAGATCAACTGGCATCTGTTCTTCAGTCCACCCTCTTGGGAACGGCATGGTTCTGATAGGGCTGCCAGTCACAGTGCTCACCTCCCTGGACTGGGGAATCACTGGGCGAGCACCCCAGCTGAACCAATCACACAGTCCTAGTTCCCATTCCCAAAGTTCCTAAAGCTCTTCTGGTTTCTAAAATCCCCTTCCATCTATTTCAGTACCCTTCTAAAAAAATACTTTCATGCTTCATCTCATTCATTCAGTTTCAATCTTTTCCCCCAAAGAATCCATACTATAAAATGCGTATGTTCTTACTGAATGCCAACAGTAACTGTGAGATATATCAAAAAAGGCTCAGAGAGGTTAATTAACGAGCAAGATGAAGGTTTCAAACGTATGACTTCTGACTTCGTGCCTATCAGATAACTCCAAATAATGCTACCTTATTTCCAGAAAATGGCTAAGTAGTCTTTTAACCATTCCCACTCTCGCCTTCTGAGTTTATCTGAATCATAATATTTTTAGAATAAAAATACTTAAGATAGAACAAAGCTGTACACATCATTCTCCATAATTTGAAACTATATTAGAAAACTAGAGTAAAGCAGTATTGTATTGGCATAAAAACATACACATAGATCTAAGAAACAGAATAGAGAGCCCAAAGATAAACCCAGGCATATGTGGTCAATTAATTTATGGCAAAGGAGCCAAGAATACACAATGGGGAAAGGACAGTCACTTCAATAAATGGTGTTGGGAGAACTGGACAGCACATGCAAAAGAATGAAACTGGATCATTATCTTACACCACACACAAAAATAAAACCCAAAATGGATTAGGGGCTTGAATGTAAGACCTGAAACCATAAAACTCCTAGAAGAAAACATAGGCAGTAAGCTCTTTGACATTGGTCTTGGTGATAATTTTTTAGATTTGACACCAAAACCAAAGGCAATAAAAGCAAAAATAAGTGGGACCTCATCAAACTGAGAAGCTGCTTCTGCACAGCAAAGGAATCCATCAACAAACTGAAAAAGCAGCCTGGGGAATGGGAGAAAAAAACTGCAAATCATATCTTATGTGGGGTTAGTTAATATCCAAAATATACAACTCAATAGCACAAAAACAACCCAATTACAAAATGGCCTGAGAATATGAAGATATTTTTTCCAAAAAAGACATAAAGACGGCCAACAGGTTCATAATAAGTTGCCCAACATCACTAAGTATCAGGGAACTGCAAACTAAAACCACAATGAGCTATCACCTCACACCTGTTAGAATGGCTATTCTCAAAAGACAAGAAGTAACAAGTGTTGGTAAGGATGTGGAGAAACAGGAACCCTTGTGCCCTATTGGTGAGAATGTAAATTGGGGCAGTCACTATGGAAAACAGGATGAAGGTTCCCCAAAATATTAAAAATAGAACTACCATATGATTCAGAAATTGTACTTCTGGGTATTTATCCAAATAAAGTAAAAACTGACTTAAGACATAAACCCTCATGTTCATGGCAGCGTTATTTACAATAACCAAGAGGGAGACAACCTAAGTGTCTATCCATGGATGAATGGATAAAGAAAACGTGATACACACATACACAGAGGAATATCAGCCATAAAACAATGAAATCTTGCCATTTTCGGCAACATGGATGGACCCTGAAGAGGACATTATGCTAGGTGAAATAAATCAGAGAAAGAAAAATATCGTGTGATACCACCTGTATATGAATTAAAAAAAAAAAAAATTCAGCTCATAGGTGCAGAGAACAGATTGGTGGTTGCCAGAGGCGGTGTGTGGGTGGGCAAAATGGGTGAAGAAAGTCAAAACTACAAAATTCCAGCTATGAAATAAGTCATGGGTGACTATAGTTAATAACTATAGTCAGTTAACTATAGTTAACTAACTATAGTCAGCATGGTGACTATAGTTAATAACACTGGGTAGCATATTAGGGAGTTGCTAAGAGTAAATTTTAAAATTTCTAATCCATCACAAGGAAAAAATTTGTAACTATATGGTAATGGATGTTAACTAGACTTATTGTGACCATTCTGCCATATATACAAATAGCAAATCATTATGTTGTACACATGAACTAATGTTATATGTCAAATATATCTCAATAAAAATACATAAAAACTTCAAACAATATATATGATACTTATTATATCTTGTATCAAAGCTATTTATGTTATCAACACCCATTAGATTTGAAGGCATTTAAGGGGACAAACAGTGATGGGCATTTTTACATCGCTTATTGTCTACAGAACCACCCATGGTGCCTTGTGTAAAGGAGTTTAATAATGCAATCTATATTACAGATGTTAGCATTGTCATTGCTTAATGTATTATTTTAGAGAGCAGTTGAAAGTAGTGGGGGTGGCCTAGGCCCTGGCATTCAGTCTGAGTTCAAACCCTGGCTCTCTCTCTTATTAATTGGGTAAACCTGGGCAAGTTATTTAACTTTTCTTGGCTTCCTTTTTATCATCTGAAAAAATAGGGATTAAATAATCAGACCATTAAAATTAAGTTCACGTGCATGTTAAGTACTTGGAAGTGAGCCTGGCATGTGGTAAACATTCAGTAAGTATTATTGCTATTTGACTATAAAAACTATTTAATTTGGGGGTGCCTTTAAAGTCATAATCAGTGCTTAACCAGCAGCTGTTGATATGAGCTTTGAATGAAATGTCTCCAAACAAGATAACTATCATAATTCATCTTTATAGTTAAAACTTCAGAGTGTCTCACATTGGTAATGATATCGGAAAAATGTGAGAAGAAAAAAAATGCATCTTCTTAATAACTTCAGGACACTTCTGTTATCTTTATTTTTTTATTATTTACGTTAGTTATTATGATGTTATTTAATGTAACCAAAAATATGGGAGATTTATGTTATTTTAAAGTTAATTTGGGAAATTTTCTCTTGATTCTGAAAACCCCCATCTTAATCATTAAAGTGGCATTTATATCAAAACTTTCATATTTTAGAACTCCATTGGCCTGTTTCCTAGGCATTTTTCCCTTAACCAATAACTGCTTGCTTTGGTGTCTGTTGTGATGTGTTCTGTTATTTACTTGAATTTTTAATTACTCTAAAAGTTATGAAACACATTTCATCAAGTCCAGAAACACCCAAATATGCACAGGCAGGAATCTGCTGCAATCTAGCAGGCCAGGGCTGAGGAGGCCTGAACTGGGACAGGACTACCATGTTATAAATCTCGAGCACCATATATAAGGTCAAATATTTTCAACTTCTTTGATTTACTGGCCATCTTCCTGGGTCTCCATACCAACAAACTGAATGGAAACATTGCCAAGGGATAGTTGTTCAAATTAAGAATGCACTGTAACTGATTAAAAATGGGATGCTAGTATTTAGCAAACCATGCATAGAACATAAGTCAAAGCAGATTTTAAATACTATTTCAGCAGGTGGTAGTGCCACCTTTTAGCAAAAGAAGGTACCATATCCTTCTGAATTGCACAGTGCCTCACCTGAAAGAAAGTACATGGAGTAGGACTCTTGAGAACCTAAGAATCCAAACCAAAGAAATTCCTTTTCCAACACAGGTGTACAATTTTGCAGTTAATTTTTACTAAATTGACATATTTGTACAATTTCATTGTAAAGCTAGTCTTACAAATAAGCCACTATGAAGACTGGATATTACCTGGAATTTTCTGTCATGCCCTCTTGAATTTTATTTTCTGTGAAAATATCACAGTAATTTCAACTTTGATCCTTTTCCTTACTTTTGAAAATCAAAACTGAGTGAAGTCAAAGCTACTTCTAAACAATTCTGTCTTTAATTTTCATTGAATGAAATAATCCTGGGTTCTGGTTCAAGAGGGTAATATAGGAAGATCCTGAACTTGCCGCCTCACATGGACACACTGAATTTACAGCTCCATGTGGAAACATTTCTTCTGGAAAAAACTCGAAAAACTAGCTGAGCAACTCCTACACACTGGGCAAATGAGAAAAAAAGCCCACATCGAACAGGTAAGGGAAACTGAGACACAATCTTGTCATAAAACCCAGCCACGGCATGGCAACCCACAATCAGAACAGAACTCAAAACCCCAGGCTTCTCCCTGACGAGCAAAGGGCTTGAACCCCACATTGGGCACCCCAACTTTTAAGGCCTGCACCTCAGAGGTGAGCACTGAAAACATCTAGCTTTGACGCTAGCAGGCTCACGTCCATGAGACCCACAAGATTATAGCAAACAGAAACACTTCTGAGAGGGATGGACCACAGACGGACCAATGCCAGGGCCCATCCACAGGGGCGGCTGACTGAAAAGCACCCAAACTTTCTGTGAAAGAGGCTTTAATGCTTATCTTAAAGCATGGACCTGAGAGACAGGCATCTAACGTAACACACATCTAGGGACCTATTGAAATACTCTCCAGGGACAGAGGACAGTGGGCTCCCTCTGCCTTGTTCCAGGTCACATGTTATCTCCTGGAAAGGAAACTTCACCCTCATCTGGTACCCCAATTTTTGCAGCTGCTGCCCAGGGGACACCTCTAGAATGCCTGGCTCTGGTGGCCAGTGGGGCTTACACTCACTCATTCCCAAGAGACTGTCACAAACAGAGAAAGAGTTCTTAACGGGCTACCATCCCCAGGGCCCAGCAAGAGACCAGAGACTGCTGTGCCCTGTCTTTCTGTGAAAGTGCTACATTAGCTCATCTTCATAGCTGCAGCCTGAGGGGCAGGCTGCTTATTAAACACACATCTAAGGGCCAACTCTAATCCTCTCCAGAGACTTCAGAAGGCTGGCACTCTCTTTTTACTCTCCCTCTGCTGAGCTCCTGAGTGACAGTACCTGCCAGAGGGGAGCTTGTACACGTGTCTGGTGGCCCAGTTTTTCTGTCAACCAGGGGATGCCCCTTGACTGCCTGTCTCTGGTAGCAAATGGGGCTTTCATTCATGGGTTTCATGGGGCTGTAACAAATGGAGAGATAGTTCTTAGCTGGTTACCATCACCAGGGAACAGTGCAGACAGCAGACTGAAAGACATCTCCAGTCCTTATGGGAAAGAGGCCTATTTGCTTGTCCTGGAGCTGCAACCTAAGGGGCAGGCTTCTGACTTCGCATACATCTAGAGGTCTACTGAAGTGTAGGGGAGGGAGGCCAAGCAGACACCATCTGTGTGCTTCCCTCTGCCTCACTCCAGGTTGCCAGTATCTCCTGGAAAGGGGCTTGCCCACTCATCTCATGCCCCAATTTTTGCAACTGCTTTCCAGAAGATGGCTCCAGATCACCTGGCTCTGATGGCCAGTAGGATTTATGCTTGTGGTCCCACAGGACTATATATATTTTCATATTTTAAAAGCTGCTGCCTATTAGAATAAGCAAATTTAGTAAAGTTGCAGGATATAAAGTCAATATAAATGTCAACAAAAATCTGTTGCCTTTCTATTACTAATAACAAACAATCAGAAAGAGAAATTAACAAAAAAGAATAAAATACCTAGGAATAAATTTAACCAAAAAGGTGTACACTAAAAACTATAAGACACTGATAAAACAAATTGAAGAAGACACAAATAAATGGAAAGATATTCCATGCTCATGGATTGGAAGACTTAATATTGTTAAAGTATCCATACAACACAAAGCAATCTAAAGATTCAATACAATCCCTATCAAAATTCCAATGGCGTCTTTCACAGAAATAGAACAAACAATCCTAAATTTTGTATGGAACCACAAAAGACCTCAGACAGCTAAAGCTATCTTGAGCAAGAACAAACCTGGAGGCACACTCCCTGATTTCAAACTATAGTACAAAGCTATAGTAATCAAAAAGTATGATATTGGCATTAAAAACAGACACATAGATCTGAGGAACAATAGAGAGTCCAGAAATAAACCTACATATTAATTAATTTATGACAGAGGATCCCAGAATATATAGTGACAAAAGGACAGACTCTTCAATTAATGGTGTTGGGAAAACTGAACAGCCACATGCAAAAGAATGAAATTAGACCACTATCTTACACCATACAAAAGAATTAACTACAAATAGATTAAAGACTTGAATGTAAGACTGAAACCATAAAACTCTTAGAAAAAAACATATGCAGTAAGCTACGTGACAGCTGTTTTGGTGGTGATATTTTAGAATTGACACCAAAAGCAAAGGCAACAAAACAAAAATAGACAAGTGGGACTACATCAAACTAAAAAAGATTCTGCATGGCAAAGGAAACCATAAACAAACTGGAAAGGCAACCTACAGAATGGGAGAAAATTTTGTAAGCCATGTATCTGATAAGGTAATATCCAAATATATAAAGACCAAATATATAAAGAACTCATTACAACTCATTAGCAAAAAATACACACAATGTGATTTAAGAATGGGCAGAGGATCTGAGTAGACATTTTTCAAAAGAAAACATATAGATGGACAACACGTCCATGAAAAGGTGCTCAAAGTCATTAATCATCAGGGAAATTCAAGTCAAAACCAGAATGAGCTATCACCTCATACCTGTTGAATGGGTATTATAAAAAAGACAAGAAACAACAAGCATTGGTAAGGACGTGGAGAACAGGGAATCCTTGTGCACTGTTGGAAGAAATGTAAATAAGTGCAGCCACTGTGGAAAACAATATCAATTATATCTAAATAAAAATAAGTAGAATAAGGAATAAACACCTGATGTCCTCCCACCTTTAAAATTCTATTTGTGAATAAAAATGTACTCATTCAAGGAAAACAAAATATTGGGTTGGCCAAAAAAGTTCATTTGTTTTTTTCCGTAAGATGGCTCTAGTAGCACTTAGTTGTCTTTAGCTTCATTCGAAACAATTTTGTTAGACTATGCAACAGCTGTCATATCAGCGTGCATGTAAAAAAAACACATTAAAATTGGTGAATTTTTGTGTAGCCATTTTAATACTGAAGATGGAAGAAAAAAAGCAACACTTTCGGCATATTATGCTTTATTATTTCAAGAAAGGTAAAAGAATGCAACCAAAATGCAAAAAAAGATTTGTGCAGTGTATGGAGAAGGTGCTGTGACTGATCGAACATGTCAAAAGTGGTTTGTGAAGTTACGTGCTGGAGATTTCTTGCTGGAAGATGCTCCACGGTCGGGTAGACCAGTTGAAGTTGATAGTGATCAAACTGAGACATTAATTGAGAATAATCAGCATGATACCACATGGGAGATAGCCGACATACTCAAAATACCCAAATCAAGTGGTGAAAATCATCGCTTTGATATTTGGGTTCCACATAAGTTAAGCAAAAACACCTTCTTGACCATATTTCCACATGCGATTCTCTACTTAAATGTAATGAAAACATTCCGTTTTTAAAACAAATTGTGAGGAAATGAAAAGAGGATACTGTACAATAATGCGGAACAGAAGAAATCATGGGGCAAGTGAAATGAACCACCTCCAACAGCACCCAAGGCCGGTCTCCATCCAAAGAAGGTAATGTTGTGTATATGGTGGGATTAGAAGGGAGTCCTCTATTACGAGCTCCTCCCTAAGTTCTGATTCATTCGCCATATTCACCAGACATTGCACCTTTGGATTTCCATTTATTTCGGTCTTTACAAAATTCTCTTAATGGAAAAAATTTCCATTCCCTGCAAGACTGTAAAAGACTGTAAAAGGCAATTGGAACAGTTCTTTGCTCAAAAAGATAAAAAGTTTTGGGAAGATGGAATTATGAAGTTGCCTGTAAAATGGCAGAAGGTAGTGGAACAAAAGGGTGAATACGTTGTTCAATAAAGTTCTTGATGAAAATGAAAACTGTCTTTTATTTTTATTTAAAAACTGAAGGCACTTTTTGGCCAACCCGATAGTACTGAATTGTTGATTCTGTAGCTTGTGGAATGTGGACCATCCCAACAGCAAATTCTTTTATCTAATTTGTGGTGCTCATCATGCAGCATTCCACTAGAATATAACGTGTTTCCCTTTTTCACAAACATAAGTAACCTGTTAATATAAGTGACCATTTCTCATAGCAATCTACTTCACAAGGCAGTTAACCTCTAATTAATGGAACTTTTTTGCAGGCTTGGGAATATATTTTACTCCATTCTTAAATTCCCTATTATTTTAGATTACCAATTAGTTTTAACTGTGTATGTTTTTTGTCAAAAGGAAACTCATCTAACACCTAATGATTAAAGAGTTCTTCTGGACAAAGGTAGAGCGGAAAGCACGGAACCAATATAAAGTGCCCTTTCTTCTCTCTGAGACCCCACCTCTGATCTCTTACACCTAAGGCTTCTAAGTGCAGATTTGAAACAACAAAGTTCTTTGTCTATTTTATGTATAGTAGAGAGGGAACTACATTCAATGTCTTGTAATAACCTGTAATGGAAAAGAATCTGAAAAAGAATATAGATAGTTGGATGGATGGATAGATATACGTATATATGTGTGTGTGTGTAAATGAATAACTCTGCTGTACACCTGAAACTAACACAACATTGTAAATCAATTGTACTTCAGCTTAAATATATACATATATATTTATTTATATAGGAAAAAAAACCCCAACATAGTTCTAAATTGAGTCCCTTGAAAAGTTTTACTAATATAATAAGGATTCCTTCAACACGATAAGCTTATACATAAGTTTCTAATATATTACACATAACCTGTCCCTTCTAATATCATAACTATACATAGAAAATGCATATGTAATACATTTCCCTGGTATCTGCTGTGTCCCAGGACTTCTCACGGTGCTTTACGAATGCTCCCATTTAGTCATCAGAGCGGTCCTGCAATGTCATTGGTCAAAGTTCCATTTTTCAGATAAGGAGACAAATTAAGAAAGGTTAAGTATCTGGTGTAATGCTGAATCCCTGGCAAATGGCAGAGTGGGAGTAAAATCCAGGGCTGAAAGTCATTTGTTAGCCATGGCTTCAGAATCCAGTCGCATCAAGAGGTTTTTTTCCCTAAGAGTGCCACAGGGTGTTGTGCAGTGTGTCCCAAATAGTATTGCCTAAGCAGATGTGAAGTGTGCCTGGTGTACATTAGTGTGTCAGTGGCCATGAAAAGTGCTTCAGGAAAGAAGCCCCTGTGTGTATTAACCCGCTGTTTTACAAACCTAGAGCTGTGCTAACACAGCAGTCACCATCCATATGTGACTCCAGGGCACTTGAAATGTAGCTGGTCCAAACTGAGGTGTGGCATGAGGGCAAAAGGCACACAGGAATTCCAAGATTTATGCGAACAAAGAATGTACATGTTAAATTAATATTTTGGATATACTGAGTTAAATTAAATTTATCTTTAAAATCCCACCTGTTCCTCCTTAGTTGGTTAATGTGCCTCATGGAATATATAAAATACTCAAGCATCTTGCATTATCTTTCTACTTGGAAGTGAAACACTGATTTTTTTTCTTCCACAACAACTCTATTTGCATTCCATGGAACAGTTCCCAAGTTTAAGAGAAGCAGATACCATGGATAAAAAGCTAAGACTTGAAGACTACTCCAGTTATAAAATGCTATGGTTTGGTTTGGTGTAATATGGCCTTTACCTTCAGGGGGAGGGGGTTGGCTATCTCATTCTCACTTCAAATATGTCAGCTGTAATAAAAGAGAGCAATACACATTTAAAATCCATACTCTAAAACTAAAACTGAGTTTTTCAAATAGCTGTATCTTTATTTTTAGTTCCAATAAGTGGCATAGGAGTAGATGCATCAGGGCACTGGAAAATTACTAAATCCTGGTTTACAAACCCATCTTTTTAGCATTCTTAAGCCAAATCACAATATTAGTGTTCTTTTTAATGTTGTTACTGTGTTGTGTTTTGTTTTTTAATATTTTTCAACTCCCCCAGCCAAATTCCTTTCTTCCTCCACACCTCCCACAGGACTGGGCTGAGTACAGTCATGCATTAAAAAAGCTTCTGAACATTTTTCAGAAAGAGTAGCTCCCTGGAGGTGTGGAGGAGGACAGGAATCTGATATTCTGCAGGGCTTAAATCAAGATAGGACATCAAATATTCCAAGGTCTTAGATGCATGCTTTGTATTTCTCATCAAGACAGAAGACAGCAGAATAAAATCACATCTCTTCTAAGTTTCAATAAAATCACATCTGTTTCTCTGTATAATTGAAGCTTTCTAGATTCTCAAACTTCCCTCAGGATTTGAGTTCATTAATTGAATAGTATCAATCTGAGAAAGATTATTTTACATATATGCATATTTTAGCCATACTTCTAATGAGAGTATACATATATAAATCATTCCATGAGAAATATAATGTTTTCTACTCAGTACAATGTGTACCAAATAAAACTATATTGGGATATGTGAATAATTTCATAGGTAAATAGTTGAAATTATCAAGACACATTTCAGAAATATGTTTGGTTTGGGGTTTTTTAAAGTTTGGAATAGCCTAGAAGGACAAATACCGTATGCTAACACATAGAACCAAGGTGAAGGGTATGCATCTCCTAGATACTAATTTTGCAATTCTTCTATAGTTGGACATTTTTAGAACTAAAAGTTGGGGGAAATAAAGGAACAGTATAATCTGGCATTTAAAGGCATTGGTCTTTGTGGCTGTCTGGAGGGGTGGGATAGGGAGGGTGGGAGGGAGGGAGACAAAGAGGGAAGAGATATGGGAACATATATATATGTATAACTGACTCACTCTGTTATAAAGCAGAAACTAACACACCATTGTAAAGCAATTATACCCCAATAAAGATGTTAAAAAAAAAAAGTTTGGAATAGCCTAAATGATTAAAGCTGATTTCAGTTGCTCTAACAATTATAGGAAGAAAAAGAATAGGTTTTATAGCCACTTAATTATCATTTAATTAAATGATTATGTATCCATTAAAGGCATTAATATTCAAGTAAATTTATATTCATTTTTTATATCAAACAATCTAATGTTTGAAAGAATCCATCTTTAGGAAATCAAATCATGCTCATACACAAATCCTATCTTCATTCTGGTAAGTCTGTTTCTACCCTCCATATCACTAAATCAGTAGACTGCATTTACCTTTACTTAAATACATCATTGTTCACATTGGAACCATTATTTTCCATAGGAAAAAAGCAGCATCATTCCTCTACCTAATTTCTTAAGAGTCCAGCTTTATTTTTTAGGCCTGTGATTTTTCTTGGCATTAGTGTGTGGATAATCAAAATCAATGGTTATTCTGTTTACTAAGCAGTAGAAGACGTCACACATTTGGCTGGCAGTTCCAGGCCACAGCTCTTTCTCAACATGACTTGCTGCAAATTTGGCAAGAGTTCATCTAATAAGCCATATAAAAGTACCATATTTTCTAATTAAATGTTACCTCTCTTTTCCTTGAACCTTTGGCAAAACTGTCCTGTTTAGTTATTGTCAAGGACAGCTGGAAAGCATTTGACCTTTTAAACCAGCTCCACTTAGAGACACTATGGTTAATTGCTAATCAAAAAGCAACTTAAAAATGCAGGAATGATGTCACCAAGATGGCAACATATGTCCTTCCTGATTTTGCTCCCTCTCATGAGAAAAACAACTGACAACTATTCATGGACAAGACACCACTGAGAAAACCCTAGAACATAGGGGTGAGACTGAAGCACACCCTTGCAACACAGAGACCAGGACAGACTGCATTCGAAGGGTAAGAGGAGCCGCTACATGCTGACCGCATTGCCCCTCCCCTAGGCCGCCCAGCACCCCTGAGCCTACAGTTCCTCCAGTGGGAAAAGAGAGCCCAGGGTGGACACCCACCCACACTGTGGGTTATTTCTTGGGAGCCCCAACTCCAGTCTCGCCCCCTGAAAATTAACTGGTGGATCTTCCGGGCTTGACCACTTAGAATGTGACTGTGATGGAGAAGGGAGGAGGTTTGCAACAAACCAGCACTCGGATCTTGACAAACTGACTGACCCAACCAGCAGCTTTGCTCATCTGCAGAACCAAGATGGTGGTGCAGTCAGACCAGGGAACTTGGTGGGATGCAGGTCTGCCTGATTCAGGTACTCAGATAAGGACCCTGCTGGCTCTGGAGCCTGGTCTGCCCCTACCCAGGTTGGGGGTGGGGAAGTGAGGGTCTGAGTCATAGCCCAGTGCACTGCTAAGTATAGTTCCCAACCCTGCCTGACTAGAAAGCCTGGTTGTAGCAACTGGAAATTTTCACAGCCCAGCAACACGTGAGCAGAGAGTCTGTCAGGCAGAGCTAATTGTTTGCAAAGCCAAGTCAGTGGCCTGTTTCAGGCAGAAAACTTGGTGCATGGGTCAGCTTGTGTCAAGACCACAAACAGAAAGCCTTTCCAATCTTGGACCCGATTTTCCCACTCTACCTGGGAGGGGAAACTAATTCATGGCTCCACTCCTTGCTGAAGATAGCTTTCAGCTCATCTGATCAGGCTTAACTAGAGCACATGGGAAGCTGCACAGCCCATCCAACATCCCTGCTTACAGTGGCACCTGAACAGTGTCCAGCCCAGGGCTTTCTCCCTTTGCAGAGCAAAACTGGTGTTCTTGTCTAGCTAGGGAACTCAGGGCATAGCCTTGCTTGATTTAGGTCCCCAAACAATGAGCCATGCAGGCCCTGGGGCCCCTTCTGCTCTCCCACCAGGGCAGGGTAGGTAATTCATAGACCCACCTACTACTGAGTATAGGACTCTGTCCCAACCATCTAGTAAGCCTGACTAGAGAACCCACGCAACTCAGAACCCATCCTTCAGACTTGCTTGGGCAGGGAACCAAGAAAGCAGTCACAGTCGTGGAACCAACTCTTCTCAGCCAACAACACACCCGCCCCAACCTCATAGCTTGGGCAGTGGCCTCACCCGAAAACAGACCCTGTTAGCAAGCTCCATCTGCCCAAGGATGTTACAAGTGGACACATTTAGAAGCTCAAACTGAGCTTACTGGTGAAGAACTATATGCCAAAGTGAAGCTGTAAAGTCTGAAAGAAGAGACCACTTACTCAAATGTGCTGATACCAATGAAAGAAATCAAGAATAACAAAAAATCAGGTAA
The DNA here is from genome assembly GCF_000442215.2 of Lipotes vexillifer. Lineage (NCBI taxonomy): Eukaryota > Metazoa > Chordata > Mammalia > Artiodactyla > Lipotidae > Lipotes > Lipotes vexillifer. The sequence continues at coordinate 2,102,013 of NW_006794161.1, read as the reverse complement.
ACGTGACAGCACCAAAGGAAACTAATAAAGCTCCAATAAGTGACGCTAAAGAAATGGAGATCTAGGAACTGTCACACGAAAAATTCAGAATAATTCTCTTAAAGAAGTTTAGTGAACTATAAGAACACACAGACAACTAAACAAATTTAAGAAAATAATACATGAACAAAAGAAGTTAAACAAATGCCTAGAGCTGAAAAATAAGATGATTGACCTGAAGAACTGAATAGAGAGCTTCAAAAGCAGACTTGACCACTCAGAAGAAATATGTAATATGGTAGTGGTGGTGATAATTCACTTACAATTCTAAAAGTTAAGAAACAAATGTAGCAAAGTAACCATAACTATAATAATCTGTTATTGGATATACAATATTAAAATATGTCAACTATGACATCAATAACCTAAAATGTGAGTGTGAGGAGAAGTAAAAATGTAAAGTTTAGGAATGCTATCAAAGTTAGGTTGTTATCGTTTAAAATAGGGTGTTATAATTTTGAAATATTTATGTAAGCTCCACGGTAACCACAGGGAAAACCTGCAGTAATTACACAAGAGAACATGATAAAGAAGTCAAAGCATACTGATACTAAAAGACATGAAATACAAAAAAAGACAGCAGGATAAGAAAAAAAGAAAAATGGATCTATAAAACAGAAAAAAATTAACAAAATGGCAACAGTAAGTCCTTACCTATTAATAATTACTTTAAATGTAAATAGATTAAATTCTCCAAAGACTTAGAATGTTTGAATGGATAAAAAACAAGATCCAATGATATGCTGAGAGTCACTTTAGCCTTAAAGACACACATAGACTGAGAGTGAAGGGATGAAGAAAGATATTTCAAGCAAATGGTAACCCCTGCCCCCAAAGCAGGCGTTGCTACACTTACATCAGACAAAATAGACTTTAAACTGAAACTGGTAAAAAGAAACAAAAAAGATCATTACATAATGATAAAGGGGACAATCTCTCAAGAAGATTTAACAATTGTAAATATTTATGTACCCAACATCAGAGTACCTAATTATAAAAAGCAAAAACTAACAGAGTTGCAAGGAGAAATAAACACCAATACAGTAGTAGTTGGGGACTTTGATACCCAGCTCTCAGCAATGAATAGATTATCCAGACAGAAAATCAACAAGGAAATAGATTTGAATAGCACTATATACAAAATGGATCTGGCAGACATACAAAACATTCTATTCAACAACAGCAGAACACGCATTCTTCATAAGCACACGAGACATTCTATATGACAGACCATAATGTTAGGCCACAAAACAAGTCTTAGTAAATTCAAGAAGACAGAAATTATACAAAGTAACTTCTCTAACTACCATGGTATGAAACTAGAGGTCATTAACAGGAGGAAAACTAGAAAACTCACAAATACATGGAAATTAAATAACACTCTCCTGAACAACCAATGAATCAAAGAAGAAATTAAAGAGGAAACTGAAAACTATCTTGAGACAAATGAAATTGAAAACACACATACCAAAACTTATGGGATGCAGAAAAAGCAGTTCTAAGATGGAAGCTCATAGCAATAAACACTTACGTTAAAAAAAAAGATCTCAAATAACCTAACCCTATGTCTCAAGGAACTAGGGAAAAAAAACAACAACTGAGCCAACGTTAGCAGAAGGAAGAAAATGATAAATTTGGGCAGAAATAAGTGAAACCAAGAACAGGAAAACAATGTAAAAGATTAACATAACTAAGAGTTGGTTCTCTGAAAAGATGAATGAAATCAACAAACCTTTAGCTAGACTAACCAAGAAAAAATGGACCCAAATCAACAAAATTATAAAGAAAAAGGAGACATTACAACTGATATCACAGAAATACAAAGGATCATAAGAGGCTACTATGAACAACTAAATGCCAACAAACTGGACAACCTAGAAGAAATGGACACTTTTTCAAAATATAAAACGCAAGACCGAATCAGGAAGACACAGAAAATACAAACAGGCCAATTACTATTGAGGAGATTGAATCAGTAATCAAACATCCCTCAGTGAAGAAAAGCCCAGGACTAGATGACTTCATTGTTGAATTTCACCAAACATTTAAAGAACAATTAATGCCAATTCTTCTCAAACTCTTCCGAAAAATCAGACAGGAAGAAATACTCCTAAACTCATTTTAGGAGGCCAGCATTACCATGTTACCAAAGCCAGAAAAGGACTCTCAAGAAAAGAAAATTACAAGCTAGTATCACTGATGAATACATATGCAAAAATCCTCAATAAAATACTAGCAAACTGAATGCAGCAGCACATTTAAAGGATCATTTACCATGATCAAGTGGGATTTATCCCTGAGATGCAAGGACAGTTCAACATACACAAATCAATAAATGTGATACATCACCTTAATAGAGTCAAAGAAAAATAATATATGATCATCTTAATAAAGAAAAAGCTTTGAAAAAAAATCAATATCCATTCATGACAAAAACTCTTGACAAATTAGGTATAGAAGGAATATATGACATGCCCACAGCTAGCATCATACTCAATGGTGGAAGTCTGAGAAGTTTTCCTCTAAGATCAGGAACAAGACAAAGGTGTGTGCTTCCACCACTCCTATTCAGTATAGTAGTGAAAGACCTGGCCAGAGCAATTAAGCAAGAGAAAGAAAAAGGGGGGGGGGAAGGGAAGGAAGAGAGGTAGAGAGAGAGAGGGAGGGAGAAAGAAAGAAAAAGAGGAAGGAAGGGAGGAAGGAAGGAAGGGAGGAAGGGAGGGAGGGAGGGAGGGAGTAAGAAAAAGCATCAGAATTGCAAAGTAGGAATTAAAATTGTCTCTATTTGCAGATGACATGATTTGATATATGGAAAATCCTAAAGTCAGCACCAAAAAACCCCGTTAGATCTAATCAACAAATTCAGTGAAGTTGCAGAATACAAAATAAACATAGAAAAACTAGTAGTATTTATAAACAGTAACAATGAATTATCTGAGAACGAAATAAAGAAAATGATCACATTTACAGTAGCATAAATCAATAAAATATCAATACTTAGGAATAAATTTAACCAAGGAGGTAAAAGATCTCTACACTGAAAACTACAAGATACTGATGAAAGAAATTGAAGACACAAATAAATAGAAAGTTATTCTGTTTTCATTGAAGAGAAGAATTAATATTGGTAGAATGTTCATACTACTCAAAGCCATCTATAGATTCAATGTAATTCCTATCAAGACTCCAGTAGCACTTTTTTAAACAGAAGTATAAAAAACAATCCTAAAATTTATATGGAACCACAAAACCCAAATAGCCAAAGCAATCTTGAGAAAGAAGAAAAGAGTGGGGGACATCACACTTCCTGGTTTCAAGCTATATTATAAAGCTATAGTAATCAAAATACAGTACTGGCATAAAAACAGACACACACATCAATGGAATAGAATAAACCCATACATATACAGTCAACTGATATTTGACAAGGGAGCCAAGAAAACTCCACAGAGAAAAGACAGTCTCTTCAATAAACAGTGCTGGGAAAATTGGATATTCATATGTAAAAGAATGAAATGATCACCTATCTTACACCATAAACAAAAATCAACTCAAAATGAATTAAAGACTTAAATGTAAGACTGGAAAGCATAAAACCCCTAGAAGAAAACATAGGCAAGAGGGCATCAGTCTTAGCAATGATTATTTTTATATACGACACCTAAGCACAGCAACAAAATCAAAAGTAAACAAGTAGGACTGTAACAAACTAAAAAGCTTCTGCACAGCAAAAGAAGCAATGAACAAAATGAAAAGACAACATACAGAATGGGAAAAATATTCATAAACCATATAACAGATAAGAGACTAACAACAAAAATATATAAAGAACTCATATAACTGAAGAGCAAAAAACAATGCAATATAAAAATGGACAAAGAACTGAATAGACATTTTTCCAAAGAAGATGTACGAATGACCAACAGGTACATGAAAAGGTGCTCAACATCACTAACCATGAGGGAAATGAAAATCAAAAACCACAATGAGATAACACCTAAGGTCTGTTATAATGGCTGTCATCCAAAAGATAAGAGATAAATACTGCAGGGGATGTGGAGAAAAAGTAGTCCTTGTGCACTGTTGGTAGGATTGTAAATTGGTACAGCTACTATGGAAAACAGTATGGAGTTTCCTCAAAAAATTAAAAATTTAACTACCATATGATCCAGCAATTCTACTTCTAGGAATATATTTGAAGGAAATGAAAACACTATGTGGAAGAGATATCTGCACTTCCAAGTTCATAGCAAGCATTATTTACAACAGCTTGGAAGAAAGCAACCTAAGTGTCCATTGATGGATAAATGGATAAAGAAAATGTGATATGTAAACACACAAAATAGAATATTATTCAGCCATAAAAAGAAGGCAATCCTGCCACTTGAGACCTTTGACGTTAACTGTGGTAAATGAAATAAGTTAAGCAGAGAAAGACAAAATCTGTATTATCTCACTTATTTGGAGAATCTAAAAACAAATCAACACTACCCCCACCCCCTGCCACCAAACCCTAACCAAACTCATAAAAAAAGACATGAGATTTGTGTTAACCAGCAGTGAGAGGAGCAGGGTAGGGGAATTGGATAGAGGTGATCAAAAGGTATAAATTACCAGTTATAAGATGAATGAATACTGAGGATGTAATGTACAACGTGATGACTATAGTAAACCCTGCTGTGTGGTATATTTGATAGTTATTAAGAGAGTAGATCCTAAGAGTTCTCGTCACAAGCAAAAAACCCTTTATTCTTTCAATATGAGATGATGGATGTTAACTAAACTTATTGTAGTGATCATTTCACAATATATGTAAGTCAAATCATTATGCCATATGCCTTAAACATAGACAGTACTGTATGTCAATTATATATAACTCAACAAAACTGGAATAAACAAAAATGTGTATGTTCCTTCCAATAACTCTCACTTCCCCAAATCAATTCTAATAATTTTAATTTATTAGAAGACCAGGGGCAACATTTTGTGTGCGTACCTGTTTTGTTTTTTTAATATTTGCAATAGATAGAACACAAATTATTATACTGAAATTATTGTTTATTTCCTAAATGCTTTTTTCTATTAAAATTCAGAATGGGGTATAAGCATGTGAATCTAGGTGTCCCTTACTTTTCAAAAGACTATTTACACCTTCTCTATGAGAAGTCTTATTTGAGGGCAATAGTGATAAAGAAACCAAACTGTCTGCAACTGAATCCTGGTCCTGCCACCTCGTATTGTGTGACCCTGAGCACGTTAGCCTCTCCAAGCCTCAAGTAATTTCTCTCTAAAATGAGGATAACATAGTGCCATCCTCCTATAGTTGTTGCAAGGATTAACTGAGTTATTACACGTAATGTGACTATGTACTGGAGATAAAGTAAGTATGATGGAAGATTCAACTACTATAATGACCGTGACAGTGATGGTGATGATGGCGATGATGATGCAGGCAATGATGATGATGGATATGTTATGGAGAATACAGGTGAAGAGTAAAGCTTCTCTTACCTCTGGCAGAAGGAGGAAGGAGATGTGAAGAAAGGCAAGAATTTACTGGTAATTTAAATACGAGACAAAATGAGTACTGCAGTGGAAATATAAGTAGGGTGACCATATGTCCCAGCACTGTTCCAGTTTGTCCCTGTTGTAGCATAATTATTAATTTCATCCCATTGTACCTTCAGAATTGACCTATGGTCACTGTAAATAAAAGCAACCTGATAGGAGAGGCCAGGGGCTAGATTTAAGGCCTCAAGGAGGAAAAGACTTTTGAACTGACCCATAAAAGGAATGGTTAGAATAGGAAAGCCATTTCTCTGTTCCTTGCCAAGCTTCCCCTAAAAGGGAAATGGGCAGGGGAAGGTGAAGTTTGCAGAAAGCATGAAAATTTCAGATTAGACTGTATCGGTTCCCTTTTGCTGCTGTAGCAAATGACCACCAAATTAGAGCCTTAAAGCAATGCAGATAATCTCTCCTACAATTCAGAAGGTCAGAAGTCTAAAATGGGTCCACAGGCCTGCATGTCATCAGGAGGCTCCCGGCTCTGTTTCTTTGCCTTTTCCAGCTTCTAGAGGTTGCCTGCATCTCTTGCCCCGTGGCCCCTTCCTCCACCTTCAAGACCTGAAGCCTAATCTCTTCTCTCTGAACTCAGCTTCCACCCTTACATTTTCTATAAATGTCTGACCCTCCTGCCTCCCTCTTCTAAGGACCTCTGTGATTACATGGGGCCCCACCTGGATAATACAGGATCCTCTCCTGCATTTTAAGATCCTTAATGTAATTACATCTGCAAAGTTCTTTTTATCATGTAAAATAACATATCCACAGGTTCCAAGGATTAGAACATAGACATCTTTGGGGAGCCAATATTCAGCCTACAGAGACTTGCTGTTTTCATTGCTCTGGTGTCAAGAGCATAGCACTTGGAACCAAATATCACCCTATTAAAGATGAAAGATTCAATATTTTAACAATCTCAGGCACATGGCTAAGTCAGCAAACTACAATTTCCAACACCAGAATAAGGAACTCATTTACTGAGAAAACAGGGCTCCAAACTTCCATGTGACTTTTAAAATGAATACCTTTAAAATAGGGGGGAAATCCATAATAAATACTGATAAACAAGGTTGACTGGATGTTTTCTTGACAGATGAAATGGAAAATTCTAAAAATACACATGTTTAACAAAATTTAGATTACATTTCAATTGTGCTCTAATTTGTTGAACAAAGAGTAAAGCAAAAGAGTTGACTCTTTCGGTATGGAATTTTACAAAAAAATGTGTTAGAGTATAACTGCCTTTATATTTGGTTTTTGTGGAATGATCTTAAAGAATCCTTTCTAAAAACATATTTGAGAGCATACCAAATTTCTCCAGCAACTGTCTTAATAATTCACCCCTGAATAATCTATTTTGTTATTCTTATAAATATTTCCCTTTATTTGCTAACAATTCTTATTCTGACAGATTTTCATTTCTTTATGGGATTTCTTTATAGTATTTTTCCAACATTATTTTCATCAATTGCATTAAATCTTAGAGTCTCAATGACATTGGTAATTTTATTTCATAGCTTGAATGGTATTTGCATAGAACATCAGGTCATAAAACACAAATACAAAATTAAAATCTTGGATGGGTAAAGACATTGCTGTCATGGGTGATCCATGTAGTGCTATTAACAGAAGAGGGGTGTTTGAGCACAGAATGAATCAAAAGCTCTAAATGAAATTTTCATCATAGGATGACTCTTCCTTCCCTATGCAACATTTTTTACTATGGGGAATTCAAATATGTACTGAATACCCAGGTAACTAATTCAGGCTTTTACCTGCATAGAGTTGTAATAATTTGGAAAAAATATACTTGGGACTAAAAATTACACTCAAGTTGCCTTTAAAATTTTGTTCCTTATTTTACTATTATATTAAGTGCATTTAATAGAGGGGTGATTAATTTCTAACAATTTTTTTTCTTACATGTAAATTCCATGAGATCAATAATTATGTCTATAGTTTATTATTATGTCCCTAGCACTAAGATTCTAATATAGAGTAGGGACTCATTCAGTAGTGGGGGAGAAAGCATGATATAAAAAATTTTTAAAGGTGATTATGTTGAGAGAGTACTCACTAAACTGTAATATTTACCATCAAGAATTTGTATTATCCATATCAACAAAGAATCCATTGTAGAAAGTAGGAGAATCCAATTAAAGTATTTTGTGACCAATATGTAATGTTGAAAAAGTATGTTTAACTCCTCTTTTTCTGTGAGAACATTCTTTGTCATAATTCAAACTCCATATTTCCCATAATTTTCCCACTGAACATAGTATTATCCAAGATAGGCATTTGAAAAACAGGGAAATTTTTTGTCAAACAAATTTGGAAATAAACATACTATAATCTTCCTCTTAGATTTTCAAAGACTCTGATATGTCCTGCTAGAAAACAACACATTTTTGTTGTGAAGCAGAAACTAACACACCATTGTAAAGCAATTATACTCCAATAAAGATGTTAAAAAAAAAAAAAGAAAACAACACATTTTTTATAATATCTGCTATACTTAATAAGGGAGGCTCCACCCCCCTCAAATACCTACAGGGACACAATGAGTATATTTAGAACTTGTTTGGAAGTACTTCTTTCTCTTTTTCTCTTCTTCCTACCTAATCTTTCTTTATTACTTTGAGCTTTAAGATTTCGCAAGTAGAGAACAAAATTTAAAAAACTCAGGGAAGTAGGTGAAGAAAGGAAGAAAGAAGGAAAAAAGAAGTTGGAAGAGGTAAACAAGAGGCATGGTTGCCTGGAGAGACTTGGAGATAAAACTGCTGGAAGATGTGGGGGTCCCATCATCCCCAGGAAGCCAAGCATCTGATGACATGGTCACAAATATCTGTGGTTGTTTGTAGAGAACATTTAGGGAGGAGGTGATATTTTGCTCTTTCCTCTCTCAGAAAGCCCCTGAGATTCTTATGCAAGTGGCTCTTCATCTCCCTACTTAAATGATTCTTTGAAAATTTTTTAATTATGAAATTATATATATATGTGTGTTTGTAGATGGGTGGGGGCAAAACATAAAATGCCTATGTTTGGTTTAAAGAAGAATAAAACACTTTGTTCTCTACGTTATATAAAGTTAACAATATCTTTGGAGCCTCCCATATGCCTGTCTCTGATCACAGTTCTCTCCATCCTCTCAAGTGCTAACTAGGACCCTGAAGTCTGTGTTTATTATTCCCTTGTGTTTATTAATTTACCACACATGTACATATCCTTTAGCCATATATTGTTCAGTTTTTCACATTTTTGAAATGATGTATATGGCCTCAAACTGCACGTGTTCTTCTATGACTTGCCTTTGTTGTTGTTCAACAGTGTTTGTGAGATTTAACCATGTTGGCATGTGTAGCTCTTTGTCATTTATTTTCACTGCTGAATTTTAATCCATTGCATGACTGTATCAAAATTTATGTAGTCATTCTCCATCGCAGGACATTTCGACCATTTCCCCTTCTTCTGCCAATACCGCCATGAACATGCTCTTCTTGAGCGTATACTTAGGAAGTGGAATTAGTGAGTACAAGCAAATTCACATCTTGAACTTTGCTAGATGTGAAATTGTTTTTCAAGGTGAGTGTGCAAGCAATTTGTACTCCTACCAGCATTCTCTAAAGCTTACAGATTACTCACATCCTCAAGAGCACTTGGTATTGTTAAACTTGAAGCCAATTTGCAGCAGGGCAGCAAAGTTTACTCCATGATCAGCTGCCAGGAGGCAGAGCTTGTGGAATTTTGAGTTCACCCTCTAAGAACATCTCTGCGGTCTTGCTCCCTTGTGAGTCAGCATGAGTTCAGACCCAGCCACTGTGGTATGGTGTCCTGTTTTAGGAAACAATGTCTGAGAAAATATTTATCTAAGATATGTATCCTTGAAGCTGAAAGATGGTCACAACTCTATGCTGATCAGTTATCAGAAGTGACAAGGGCACCCCTGCAGGAAGGGAGAAACATCATCTGACTGGGTGAAATGACCATGACCAAACCAATGGTGGATGTGGGTTAATCTGACTGTACCATCCTCTCTTCCTGTCTGGTGTCTGGAAACAGAACTAATCTCACTTGTATTGGGTAAGCCCCTTGGTTCTTAGACAATTCAGTGAGGGGTGGGGCAGGAATGTAGGGGGACATCTTGAAAAAAGAAACAGAGGACCTTATTCTATATAAGGAAACTTGAGAACTCAAACAACTAACTGGAAAATAAGAAGTGTGATTTTACTTAGATTGCAAGCAAGTCAAATAGGTGATGGTAAATTCATATCACTAGTGAAATAAAACCCCTCCTCTTACCTCCTATTTCATACTAAACCCGATTTAAACTTCTCTGACAAGCTGCACCCTAACCCAGCCTCCTTGTAATTAGCTGGCCTTATTTCTTACAACCTTGTCCAAAATTTCACCTTGTCTTGTCAGTTTGGTCTTCTCAAAACCTTACGAAATACTAAGGGGGAGGGGGTGGAGTCAAGATGGCCTACTAGGAGGATGTGGAATTCGCCTCTCCTCACAACTAGGGCACCTACCAGGCACTGGTGGGGGACCACGGACACCTGAGGGGACGGGAGGAACCCCCAGCAACTGGGTAGGTGTGGGGCATGGGGGAAGTGAAGCGGGAGAAGAAGTGGAGGTGGGATGGGACTGGCGCCCCTGAAGGGCAGCAGGGAGGGGGGAACGGATCCCACGCCTGAAGGGGGATACTGGGGAACCATTGGGAGGGCAGAGGATCAAAAGGGAGTATGGCCAGGTTTTCCCTGTCCACTTGGACCCCAGGAACCTGTTGAGATCCCAGGCCTGACACTCTGCCCACCTAGGCCCCCTCCAGCTGCCGGGTCCTGAGGGAGTGGAAGGGAGGGAAGGGGGAGCAAAAGTAAAGGCCAGACCTCTGGGACCAGCACCGCTGAGGGGTGGCTGGGGGAGGGAAGGAGTTCCTACACCCAGTGGGACACACCCATGATTAGGGGTCCGGCGGCAATGGGGGAGACCCTGGAGGAGACAATGGGAGAGGGGCACAAAGGAATGGAAGGGAACGGGGCCAGCGCTTTCCCTGTCCACTTAGGCACCAGGGAGCCTGTCGGGCTCCCAGGCCTAATCCTCTATTCTCGGAGCCACCCTCCTGCCGTGCAGAGCCCAAGCTCCGCCCCTACACCCGCACCCAGGGCCCTACCTCTACACTCGGAGACCCCTTCTGAGACCCCCTCTAAAGAGCTGGGCCTAAAACCCACCCACACACCCTCACTCAGGGCCCTACCTGAAAACTCCAGAACCCCACACTCCAGAGGCCCTCCTTTCCCCTTCTGCGCAGGTCCTAAGCAGAGGCTCCGCCTCACACTTGAACATCGCCCACCTAGGCCCTGCCCCACACTCAAACATTGACCCGCGTAGGTCCGGCCCTACCCTAAAACCTGCCCCTGCCTAAGTTCCATCCCCTGCCTAAACTCGGCCCCCAGAGCCAAGGTTTTCTTTTTTTTTCTTTTTTCCTCTTATAGATTAGGGTTCTGTTTTACCTTGTTGATTCACTGTTGTTGATTCTTTTATATTTTTATTTTTCCTAATAAAACTTTTATTTTTCTAATTTTATTTTATTCTTTATGCTTTTTTAGTGATCTCGCCTTTTGGCTTGTTCCCCGCCTCCCCCCCTCCCCCTTTTTCTGCTGTGGTTTTATTTTACCTTGTTTCAGTTGTTTCAATTATAGTTTTATTTTTCCTAATATATATATATATATATATATATATTTTTTTTTTTTTTAAAGAAGATGTTGGGGGTAGGAGTTTATTAATTAATTAATTTTTTTTTTCAGGGTTGCATCTTCATTTCTGTATGAGGGCTTTCTCTAGCTGTGGCAAGTGTGTGCGGTGCACGGCTTCTCACCGTCACGGCCTCTCTTCTTGCGGAGTACAGGCTCCAGACGCACAGGCTCAGTAGTTGTGGCGCACGGGCCTAGTTGCTCTGTGACATGTGGGATCGTCCCAGACCAAGGCTCGAACCCATGTACCCTGCACTAGCAGGCAGACTCTCAACCACTGTGCCACCAGGGAAGTCCCCTAATATATTTTTTATCTTTCTAATTTTATTTTGTTTTCTGTTCTTTGATACTGTACTGCTCCTTTTTTTTTTCTTTCTTTCTTCCTTTTTTTATTTTTCCATGCCAAGGAGCTTGTGGGATCTTGGTTCCCAGGATGGAGGTTGGGCCTGAGCTCCTGTGGTGGGAGCTCTGAGTCCAAACTGCTGGACTAACAGAGAACCTCAGATGCCAGGGAATATCAGTAGGAATGAGGCCTCCTGGAGGTCCTCATCTGAGCACCAAGACCCAGCTCTATCCAACTGCCTGTAAACTCCAGTTCTGGATGTCTCAGGCCAAACAACCAGTAAGACAAGAATATAGCACCACCCACCAAACAACAACAACAACAAAAAAATGAAATGACAAAAAAATTACTTACAGATGAAGGAGCAAGGTAAAAAGTTACAAGACCATAAAAATGAAGATGAAATAGGCAATCTACCTAAAAAAGAATTCAGAGTAATGATAGTAAAGATGATCCAAAATCTTGGAAACAGAATGGAGAAAATACAAGAAACATTTAACAAGGATATAAAAGAACTAAAGAGAAAACAACAGTGATGAACAATACAATAAATGAAATTAAAAATACTCTAGAAGAAATGAATAACAGAATAACTGAGGCAGAAGAACAGATAAGTGAGCTGGAAGATAAAAGGGTGGACATAACTGCCAGGGAGCAGAATAAAGAAAAGAGAATAAAGAGAATTGAGGACAGTCTCAGAGACCTCTGGGACAATATTAAATGCACCAACATTCAAATTATAGAGGTAGCAGAAGAAGAAGAGAAAAAGAAAGGTTCTGAGAAAATATTCGAAGAGACTATAGTTGAAAATTTCCCTAACATGTGAAAGGAAATAGTCAATCAACTCCAGGAAGCAGACTCCCATACAGGATAAATCCAAAGAGAAACACATCAAGACACATATTAATCAAACTATCAAAAATTAAATACAAAGAAAAAATATTGAAAGCAGCAAGGGAAAAGCAACAAATAATATACAAGGAAATCCCCATAAGGTTAATGGCTGATCCTTCAGCAGAAACTCTGCAAGACAGAAGGGAGTGTCAAGACATATTTAAAGTGATGAAAGGGAAAAGCCTACAACCAAGATTACTCTACCCAGCAAGGATTTCATTCACATTCGATGGAGAAATTAAAACCTTAACAGAGAAGCAAAAGCTGAGAGAGTTCAGCACCACAAAACGAGCCTTACAACAAATGCTAAAGGAAATTTTCTAGGCAGAAAACACAAGAGAAGGAAAAGACCTAACAAACCTAAAACAATTAAGAAAATGGTAATAGGAACATATATATCGATAATTACATTAAATGTAAATGGATTAAATGCTCCAAACAAAAGACACACACTGGCTGAATGGATAAAAAACAGGACATGTATACATACTGTCTACAAGAGACCTACTTCAGACCTAGGAACACATAAAGACTGAACGTAAGGGAATGGAAAAAGATATTCCATGCAAATGGAAATCAAAAGAAAGTTGGAGTAGCAATTCTCATATCAGACAAAATAGACTTTAAAATAAAGACCATTACAAGAGACATAGAAGGACACTACATAATGATCAAGGGATCAATCCAAGAAGAAGATATAACAATAGTAAATATTTATGCACCCAACATAGGAGCACCTCAATACATAAGGCAAATGCTAACAGCCATAAAAGGGAAAATCAACACAAGCATAGTAGGGGACTTTAATACCCCACTTTCACCAATGGATAGATCAACCAAAATGAGAATAAATAAGGAAACACAAGCATTAAATGACACATTAAACAAGATGGACTTAATTGATATTTCTAGGACATTCCATCTGAAAACAACAGATTACACTTTTTCTCAAGTGCTTATGGAACATTCTCCAGGATAGACCATATCTTGGGTCACAAATCAATCCTTGGTAAATTTAAGAAAACTGAAATCGTATCAAGTATCTTTTCTGACCACAACACTATGACTAGATATCAGTTACAAGAAAAAAACTGGAAAAAATACAAACACTAGTAGGCTAAACAATACGCTACTAAATAACCAAGATATCAATGAAGAAATCAAAAAATACCTAGAAACAAATGACAATGAAAACATGACACCCAAAACCTATGGGATGCAGCAAAATCACTTCTAAGAGGGAAGTTTAAAACAATACAATACTACCTCAAGAAACAAGAAACATATCAAATAACCTAAACTTACACCTAAAGCAATTAGAGAAAGAAGAACAAACACCCCCCAAATTTAGCAGAAGGAAAGAATCATACAGATCACAACAGAAATAAATGAAAAATAAATGAAGGGAACAATAGCAAAGATCAGTAAAACTAAAAGTTGGTTCTTTGAAAAGATTAAAAAAATTGATAAACCATTAGCCAAACTCATCAAGGTAAAAAGGGAAAAGACTCAAATCAACAGAATTAGAAATGAAAAAGGAGAAGTAACAACTGACACTGAAGAAATACAAAAGATCATGAGAGATTACTATGAGCAACTATATGCCAATAAGATGGACACCTGGAAGAAATGGACAAATTCTTAGAAAAGCACAACCATCTGAGACTGAACCAGGAATAAACAGAAAATATAAACAGACCAATCACAAGCACTGAAATTGAGACTGTGATTAAAAATCTTCCAACAAACAAAAGCCAGGACCAGATGGCTTCACAGGCGAATTCTATCAAACATTTAGAGAAAAGCTAACACCTATCCTTCTCAAACTCTTCCAAAATATAGCAAAGGAGGAACACTCCCAAACTCATTCTACGAGGCCACCATCACCCTGATAGAAAAACCAAAGAAAGATGTCACACACACACACACACACACACACAAAAGACTACAGGCCAATATCTCTGATGAACATAGATGCAAAAATCCTCAAGAAAATACTAGCAAACAGAATCCAACAGCACATTAAAAGGATCATACACCATGATCAAGTGGGTTTTACCCCAGGAATGCAAGGATTCTTCAATATACTCAAATCAAACAATGTGATAAACCATATTAACAAACTGAAGGATAAAAAACATATGATCATCTCAGTAGATGCAGAAAAAGCTTGTGAAAAAATTCAACACAAATTTATGATAAAAAGTCTCCAGAAAGTAGCCAGGAGGGAACCTACCTCAACATAATAAAAGCCATATATGACAAACCCACAGCCAACATCATTCTCAATGGTGAAAAACTGAAAACCATTTCCTCTAAGATCAGGAACAAGACAAGGTTGTGCACTCTCACCACTAATATTCAAAATTGTTTTGGAAGTTTTAGCCACAGCAATCACAGAAGAAAAAGAAATAAAAGGAATCCAAATCAGAAAAGAAGAAGTAAAACTGTCACTGTTTGCAGATGACATGATACTATACATAGAGAATCCTAAAGATGCTACCTGAATACTACTAGAGCAAATCAATGAATTTGGTAAAGCAGCAGGATACAAAATTAATGCATAGAAATCTCTTGCATTCCTATACACTCATGATGAAAAATCTGAAAGAGAAATTAGGAAACACTCCCATTTACCACTGCAACAAGAAGATTAAAATACCTAGGAATAAACCTACGTAAGGAGACAAAAGACGTGTATGCAGAAAACTATAAGACACTGATGAAAGAAATTAAAGATGATACAAACAGAAGGAGAGATATACTATATTCTTGGATTGGAAGAATCAAGGTTATAAAAATGACTGTACTACCCAAAGCAATCTACAGATTCAATGCAATCCCTATCAAACGACCAATGGCATTTTTCATAGAACAAAACTTTCACAGTTTGTATGGAAACACAAAAGACCCAGAATAGCTAAAGCAATCTTGAGAAAGAAAAATGGAGCTGGAGGAATCATGCTCCCTGACCTCAGACTATACTACAACGCTACAGTAATCCAGACAGTGTGGTACTGGCACAAGAACAGAAACATAGATCAATGGAACAGGATAGAAAGCCTAGAGATAAACCCATGCACATATGGTCACCTTATCCTTGATAAAGGAGGCAAGAGTACACAATGGAGAAAAGACAGCCTCTTCAATAAGTGGTGCTGGGAAAACTGGACAGCTACATGTAAAAACTGAAAGTAGAACACTTCCTAACACCATACACAAAAATAAACTTAAAATGGATTAAATACCTAAATGTAAGGCCAGACACTATAAAACTCTTAGAGGAAAACATAGGCAGAATACTCTATGACATAAATCACAGCAAGATCCTTTTGACCCACCTCCTAGAGAAATGGAAATAAAAACAAAAATAAACAAATGCGACCTAATAAAATTTAAAAGCTTTTGCTCAGCAAAGGAAAACATAAACAAGATGAAAAGAAAACTGTCAGAATGGGTGAAAATATTTTCAAATGAAGCAACTAACAAAGGATTAATCTCCAAAATATACAAGCAGCTCATGCAGCTCAATAACAAAAAAAACAAACAACCCAATCCAAAAATGGGCAGAAGACCTAAATAGACATTTCTGTAAAGAAGATATAGATTGCCAACAAACACATGAAGGGATGTTCAACATCACTAATCATCAGAGAAATGCAAATCAAAATTACAATGAGGTATCACCTCACACCAGTCAGAACCGCCATCATCAAAAAATCTACAAACAATAAATGCTGGAGAGGGTGTGGAGAAAAGGGAACTCTCTTGCACTGTTGGTGGCAATGTAAATTGACACAGCCACTATGGAGAACAGTATGGAGGTTCCTTAAAAAACTAAAAATAGAACTACCATATGGCCCAGCAATCCCCCTACTGGGCATAGACCCTGAGAATACCATAATTCAAAAAGAATCATGTACCACAATGTTCACTGCAGCTCTATTTACAATATCCAAGACTTGGAAGCAACCTAAGTGTTCATCGACAGATGAATGGAGAAAGAAGATGTGGCACATATATACAACGGAATATTACTCAGCCATAAAAAAAAACTAAATTGAGTTATTTGTAATGAGGTGGATGGACCCAGAGTCTGTCATACAGTGAAGTAAGTCAGAAAGAGAAAAACAAATACTGTATGCTAACACATATATATGGAATCGTTAAAAAAAAAAAAAGTTTCTCATGAACCTAGGGGCAGGAGAGGAATAAATGCACAGACATAGAGAATGCACTTGAGGAAAAAGGGAGGGGGAAGGTAAATTGGGACGGAGTGAGAGAGTAGCACTGACATATACACTACCAAATACAAAATAGCTAGTGGGAAGCAGCTGCATGGAACAGGGAGATCAGGTTGGTGCTTTGTGACCACATTGAGGGGTGGGATAAGGAGGGTGGGAGGGAGATGCAAGAGGGAGGGAATATGGGGATATACGCATGCATATAGCTGATTCACCTTGTTATACAGCAGAATCTAAAACAATACTGTAAAGCAATTATACTGCAATAAAGATGTTAAAAAAATAAAAAGCAAAAAAAACCTTATGAATACACTATCAATATTTACTTGTTCCTGGAATTACCTCTCCTCATTTTTTTCTTGGTATAAGTAGTCTGAGATTACACTTAAAACTGTAACTTAAATCACAATAGCAGTAAGTCTCCATCTACCTCACTTACAGAAATATTAATATTTGTAAGAAATTCCCTTTTCTAGAGAGTTCCAACATTTGCTTGTAGCAAATTATGAAATATTTGTCATTGGTCTTACCCTTCAAACTCCAAGGGAGGAATACCTCAAATAAAGCTCCTAGAGGCTGACCTCCATTTCTAAACCCCTTTCTCCCATCAGCTGACCATGGCCAATGTACCACTACCAGTGATTGTTCTTCCCAGTGGTGCAATGGGACATAAAGTGTCACTGCTAACTTTGCTGGAGGTGCTAGCAACTCTTCAAGTCTGTGGCTCACCTAAACATCAATCACCTCTTCCTGAATCCCTAGTGCCATGCTCCCCAAGATCCTAATGAAAAATTCTGCCAGAGGCCTCATCCATTTCTTATCTCTTTCTTATAAAAAGAAGGATGGTCTGGGTCGGAGACAAGATGGTGGAGTAGAAGGATGTGAGCTCACATCTTTTTATGAATACACTAAAATCACAACTAATTGCTGAACAACCATTGACAAAAAAAGGCTGGAACCCACTAAAAAATATATCCTACATCCAATGACAATGAAGAAGAAGCCACAACAAGATGGTAGGAAGAGAGCAACCACAATAAAATCAAATCTCATACCTGCTGGGTGGGTGACCCACAAACTGGAAAATAATTATATCACAGAAGTTCTCCCACAGAAGTGAAAGTTCTGAGCCCCATTATCAGGCGCCCCAGCCTGGGGGTGTGGCAGTGGGAGAAGGAGCCCCCAGAGAATCTGGCTTTGAAGGCCAGCAGGGTCTAATCACACAAATTACACAGGACTGGGGGAAAGAGAAACTCCAGTCTTGGAGGGAGCATAAAGGGTCTTGGGCACACCAAGACCCAGGGAAAAAAGCAGTGACCTCATAAGATCCTGGGGGGCCAAACCTACCTGTTGATATTGGAGGGTCTCCTGTGGAGTCAGGGGGTGGCTGTGGCTCACTGTGGGGACAGATACTGGTGGCAGTAGTTCTGAGGAGTTGGCGTGAGCTCTCCAGAGGCTGGCATTTTAGCACCAAGACCTGGCCCCACCTAACAACCTGTAGGCTCCAGGACTGGGACACCTCAGACCAAACAATCAACAGGGTGGGAACACAGCCCCACCCTTCAGCAGACAGGCTGCTTAAAGTCTTCCTGAGCATACAGCTGCCCACTAAACACGGCCCTGCCCACCAGAGGGACAAGACCCAGATCCACCCACCAGTGGGAAGGAACCAGTCCATCACACCAGGAAGCCTGCACAAGCCTCTTAGACAGCCTCATCCACCATGGGGCAGATAGCAGAAGCAAGAAGAACTACAACCTTCTAGACT
The DNA here is from genome assembly GCF_000442215.2 of Lipotes vexillifer. Classification (NCBI taxonomy): domain Eukaryota; kingdom Metazoa; phylum Chordata; class Mammalia; order Artiodactyla; family Lipotidae; genus Lipotes; species Lipotes vexillifer. The sequence continues at coordinate 2,083,413 of NW_006794161.1, read as the reverse complement.
GTGGAATGGAAACCACAATCACATAAAGTTAGACAAAAAATGAGAGAGCAGAGGAATATGTCCCAGATGAAAGAAAAAGATAAAACCCCAGAAAAACAACTAAGTGAAGTGTAGATAGGCAATCTACCAGAGAAAGAGTTCAGAGTAATGATAGTGAAGATGATGCAGGACCTCGGAAAAAGAATGGAGGTATAGATTGAGAAGGTCCAAGAAATGTTTAAGAAGACCTACAAGAACTAAAGAGCAAGCAGAGATGAACAATACAATAACTGAAATGAAAAATACACTAAAAGGAATCAACAGCAGAATAATGGAGGCAGAAGAATGGTAAGTGAGCTGAAAGACAGAATGGTGGAAATCACTGCCAGGGAACAGAATAAAGAAAAAACAATGAAAAGAAATGAGGACAGTCTAAGAGACCTCTGAGACAACATTAAACACACCAACATTTGCATTATAGGGGTCCCAGGAGGAGAAGAGAGAGAGAAAATATTTGAAGAGATAATAGCTAAAAAATTCCCTAACATGGGAAAAGAAACAGCCACCCAAGTCCAGGAATCACAGAGAATCCCAGGCAGGATAAACCCAAGAAGGAACATGTCGAGACACATAGCAATCAAATTTACAAAAATTAAAGACAAAGAAAAAATACTAAAAGCAAAAAGGGGAAAGCAACAAATAACATAAAAGGGAACTCCCATGAGGTTATCAGATGATTTCGTAGCAGAAACTCTGCAGGCCAGAAGGGAGTGGAACAATACATTTAAAGTTATGAAAGGGAAGAACCTACAACCAAGAATACTCTACACAACAAGGCTCTCATTCAGATTCAACAGAGAAATCAAAAGTCCTATAGATAAGCAAAAGTTAGAGAATTCAGCACCACCACACCAGCTCTGCAACAAATGTTAAAAGAACTTCTCTAGGTGGAAAAGAAAAGGCCACAACTAGAAAATTACAAATGGAAAAGCTCACAGGTAAAGGCCAACATAGAATAAAGGTAGGAAATCATCCACACACAAATATGATAAAACCAGCAATGGTTAAAAGAGGTGAGTACAAATGCAGGATACTGGAAATGCATTTGAAATTAAAAGACCAGCAACTTAAAACCTTGTTTGTATATAGACTGCTATATCAAAACGTCATGGGAACAACAAACCAAAAATCTACAATAGATACACACACACAAAAGAAAAAGCAAACCAAAGAACACTAAAAGTAGACATCAAAGCACAAGAGAACAAAAGATGAAGGGCAGAAAAAAGACCTACAAAAACAAATGCAAAACAATGAACAAAATGTCAATAAGAACATACAAATCAATAATCACCTTAAATGTAAATGGATTAAATGCCCCAAACAAAAGACATAGACTGGCTGAATGGATACAAAAACAAGACCTGTGAATATGTTGTCTACAAGAGACCCACTTCAGACCTAGGGATATATACAGACTGAAAGGTAGAGGATGGAAAAAGATAATCCAGGCAAATGGAAATCAAAAGAAAGCTGGAGTAGCAATTCTCATATCAGACAAAATAGACTTTTAAAAAAAGACTATTAAAAGAGACAAAGAAGGACACTATATAATAATCAAGGGATCAATCCAAGAAGAAGATATAACAATAGTAAATATTTATGCACCCAACAGAGGAGTACCTCAATACATAAGGCAACTGCTAACAGCTATAAAAGAGGAAAATGACAGTAACACAATAATAGTGAGGAACTTTAACACCTCACTTACACCAATGGACAGATCATCCAGACAGAAAAATAACAGGGAAAGACAAGCTTTAAATGACAACAGACCAGATACACTTAACTGATATTTATAGGACATTCCATCCAAAAACAGGAGATTACACTTTCTTCTCAAGTGCACATGGAACATTCTCCAGGATACATCACATTTCAGTCACAAATCAAGCCTCAGTAAATTTAAGAAAATAGAAATCATATCAAGCATCTTTTTTGACCACAACGTTATGAGATTAGAAATGAATTACAGGGAAAAAAATGTAGAAAACACCACCAACACATCGAGGCTAAACAATACGTTACTGAATAACTTAGATATCACTGAAGAAATCAAAGAGGAAATCAAAAAATACCTAGAGACGAATGACAATGAAAGCACGACGATCCAAAACCTATGGGATGCAGCAAAAGTAGTTCTAAGAGGGAACTTTATAGCTATACAAGCCTACCTCAAGAAACAAGAAAAATCTCAAATAAACAATCTAACCTTACACCTAATGGCACTAGAGAAAGAAGAACAAACAAAACCCAAAGTTAGCAGAAGGAAAGAAATCATAAAGATCAGAGCAGAAATAAATGAAATAGAAACAAAGAAAACAAGAGCAAAGATCAATAAAACTAAAAGCTGGTTCTTTGAGAATATAAACAAAATTGATAAACCATTAGCCAGACTCATCATGAAAAAGAGGGAGAGGACTCAAATCCATAAAATTAGAAATGAAAAAGGAGAAGTTACAACAGACACTGCCGAAATACAAAGGATCAGAAAAGATTACTACAAGCAACTCTATGCCAATAAAATGGACAACCTGGAAGAAATGGAGAAATTCTTACAAACGTATAACCTTCCAAGACTGAACCATGAAGAAATAGAAAATATGAACAGACCGATCACACATAATGAAATTGAAACTGAGATTAAAAATCTTCCAATAAAAAAAAGTTGAGGACCAGATGGCTTCACAGGTGAATTCTATCAAACATTTAGAGAAGAGCTAATACCCATCATTTTCAAACTCTTCCACAAAAGTGCAGAGGAAGGAACACTCCCAAATTCATTCTATGAGGACACCATCCCCCGATACCTAAACCAGACAAAGATACAACAAAAAAAGAAAATTACAGACCAATATCACTGATGAATATAGATGTAAAAATCCTCAACAAAATAATAGCAAACAGAATCCAACAACACATTAAAAGGATGATACAGCATGATCAACTGGTATTTATCCCACAGATGCAAGGATTCTTCAATATACGCAAATCAGTCAATGTGATACGGCATATTACGAACGGAAGAAGAAAAACCATACAATCATTTCAATAGATGCAGAAAAAGCTTTTGACAAAATTCAACACCCATTTATGATAAAAACTCTACAGAAAGTGGGCATAGAGGGAACCTACCTCAACATAAGAAAGGCCATATATGACAAACCCACAGCAAACATCATTCTCAATGGTGAAAAACTGAAAGCTTTTCCTCTATGATCAGGAACAAGACAAGGATGTCCACTCACACCACGTTTATTCAACATAGTTTTGGAAGTCCTAGCCATGGCAATCAGAGAAGAAAAAGAAATAAAAGGAATCCAAATTGAAAAAGAAGTAAAACTGTCACTGTTTGCAGATGACATGATACTATACATAGAGAATCCTAAAGGTGCCACCTGAAAACTACTAGAGCTAATCAATGAATTCGGTAAAGTTGCAGGATACCAAATTAATGCACAGAAATCTCTTGCATCCCTATACACTAATGATGAAAAATCAGAAAGAGAAATAAAGGAAACACTCCCATTTACCATTGCAACAAAAAGAATAAAATACCTAGGAATAAACCTACCTAGGGAGAAAAAAGACCTGTATGCAGAATACTATAAGACACTGATGAAAGAAATTAAAGGTGATACCATAAAATGGAGAGATATACCATGTTCTTGTATTGGAAGAATCAACACTGTGAAAATGACTATACTACCCAAAGCTATCTACAGATCCAATGCAATCCATTTCAAATTACCAATGGTATTTCTTACAGAACTAGAACAAAAAATATTAAAATTTGTATGGAGACACAAAAGACCCCGAATAGCCAAAGCAGTCTTGAGGGAATAAAACGGAGCTGGAGGAATCAGACTCCCTGACTTCAGACTATACTACAAAGCTACAGTAATCAAGACAATATGTTACTGGCACAAGAAGAGAAACATAGATCAGTGGAACAAGATAGAAAGCCCAGAAGTAAATCCACGCACCTATGGTCAACTAACCTATGACAAAGGAGGCAAGGATATACAATGGAGAAAAGACAGTCTCTTCAATAAGTGGTGCTGGGAAAACTGGACAGATACATGTAAAAGAAGGAAATTAGAACACTCCCTAACACCATACACAAAAATAAACTCAAAATGGATTAGAGACCTAAATGTAAGACCAGACACTATAAAACTCTTAGAGGAAAACATAGGAAGAACACTCTTTGACATAAATCACAGCAAGATCTTTTTTGATCCACCTCCTAGAGTAATGGAAATATAAACAAAAATAAACAAATGGGACCTAATGAAACTTCAAATCTTCTGCACAGCAAATGAAACCAAAAACAAGACAAAAAGACAACCTTCAGTATGGGAGAAAATATTTGCAAATGAAGCAACTGACAAAGGATTAATCTCCAAAATTTACAAGCAGCTCACGCAGCTCAATATTAAAAAAACAAACAATCCAATCCAAAAATGGGCCGAAGACCTAAATAGACATTTCTCCAAAGAAGACATACAGATGGCCAAGAAGCACATGAAAAGCTGCTCAACATCACTAATTATTAGAGAAATATAAATCAAAACTACAGTGAGGTATGACTTCACACCAATTAAAATGGGCATCATCAGAAAATCTACAAACAACAAATGCTGGAAAGGGTGTGGAGAAAAGGGAACTCTCTTGCACTGTGGTGGAAATGTAAATTGATACAGCCACTATGGAGAACAGTATGGAAGTTCCTTTAAAAACTAAAAATAGAATTACCATATGATCCAGCAATCCCACTACTGGGCATATACCCAGAGGAAACCATCATTCAAAAAGAGTCATGTACCAAAATGTTCATTGCAGCACTATTTACGATAGCCAGGTAATGGAAGCAATTTAAATGCCCAACAACAGACGAATGGATAAAGAAGAAGTGGTACATATACACAGTGGAATATTGCTCGGCCATAAAAAGGAACAAATTGGGTCATTTGTTGAGACGTGGATGGATCTAGAGACTGTCATACAGGGTGAAGTAAGTCAGAAAGAGAAAAACAAATATCATATATTAAGACATATATGTGGAACCTAGAAAATTGGTACAGATGAACCGGTTTGCAGGGCAGAAATTGAGACACAGATGTAGAGAACAAATGTATGCACACCAAGGTGGGTAAGTGGCAGGGTGGTGGTGGTGGTGGCGTGATGAATTGGGTGATTGGGACTGACATGTATACACTGATGTGTATAAAATTGATGACTAATAAGAAAAAAATGTAAACCTTATATACTTTTTATACAATTTAAAACTCTGATTTGTAAAGGAAAAAAAAAAACAAGACCTGTATAAATGCTGTCTACAAGAGACCCACTTCAGATTCAGGGACACATACAGACTGAAAGTGTGGGTATGGAGAAAGTTATTCTGTGCAAATGGAAATCAAAAGAAAGCTAGAGTAGCAATACTCATATCAGACAAAATAGACTTTAAAATAAAGACTATTACAAAAGCCAAAGAAGGACACTACCTAATGATCAAGGCATCAGTTCAAGAAGAAGATATAACAATTGTAAATATATATTTAGCCAACACAGGAGCACCTCGATATTAAGGCAAATGCTAACAGCCATAAAAGGAGAAATCTACATTAACATGATAATAGTGGGGGACTTAGCAGCCCACGTTCATCAATGGACAGATCATCCAGACTGAAGACCAAAAGAAACACAGATCTTAAAAGACACATTAGCCCAGATGGACTTAACTGATATTTATAGAGCATTCCATCCAAAAGCAGCAGAATGTACATTCTTTTCAAGTGCACATGGAACATTCTCCAGGACTTATCACAAGGTGGACCACAAATCAAGCTGTGGTAAATTTAAGAAAACTGAAATCATATCAAGTGTCTTTTCTGACTACACGCTATGAAATTAAAAATCGACTACCAGAAAATACTGTAAAAAAAAACAGAAACAGGTGGAGGCTAAACAACATGGTATTAAAAAACCAATGGATCACTGAAGAAATCAAAAAATACCTAGAGACAAATGAAAATGAAAGTATGATGACCCAAAACCTATGGGACAGAGCAAAAGCAGTTCTAAAAGGGAAGTTTATAGCAATAAAATCTTACCTCAGCAAACAAAAATCTCAAATAAACAATCTAACCTTACATCTAAAGCAACTAGAGAAAGAAGAACAAAATCCAAAATTAGTAGAAGAAATCATAAAGACCAGAGCAGAAATAAACGAAATACAGATGAAAGAAACAATGGAAAAGATCAATGAAACTAAAAGCCGGTATTTTAAAAAGATAAACAAAACTGATAAACCTTTAGCCAGACTCATCAAGGAAAAAAGGGAGAGGGTTCAAACCCATAAAATTGGATATGAAAAAGAAGTTACAATGGACACCACAGAAATACAAAGGATCATAAGAGACTACTAGAAGCAACTATATGTCAATAAAATGGACAACCTAGGAGAAATGGACAAATGCTTAGAAAGATTCAATCTCCCAAGACTGAACTGTGAAGAAACAGAGAACATGAACAGACCAATCACAAGTACTGAAATTGAAATTGTGATTAAAAAACTCCAAACAAACAAAAGTCCAGGACCAGATGGCTTCACAAGCAAATTCTATCAAACATTTAGAGAAGAGTTAACACCCATCCTTCTGAAACTGCTCCAAAAAATTGCAGAGGAATGAAAACTCCCAAACTCATTCTATGAGGCCACCATCACCCTGATACCAAAAGCAGACAAAGACACCACAGGAAAAGAATATTAAAGGCCAAAATCACTGATGAACATAGACTCAAAAATCCTCAAAAAATACTAGCAACTCAAATCCAACATTAAAAGGATCATAAACCATGATCAAGTCGGATTTATCCCAGGTATGCAAGGATTCTTCAACACCTGCAAATCAATCAGTGCGATATACTACATCACCAAAGTGAAGAATAAATACCATATGATCATCTCAATAGACGCAGAGAAAGCTTTTGACAAAATTCAACACCCATTTATGACAAACTCTCCAGAAAGTGGGCACAGAAGGAACATACCTCAACATAATAAAGGTCGTATATGACAAACCTACAACTAACGTTATACTTAATTTTTTTTTTTTTTTTTTTTTTTTGCTGTATGCAGGCCTCTCACTGTTGTGGCCTCTCCCGTTGTGGAGCACAGGCTCTGGACACGCAGGCTCAGCGGCCATGGCTCACGGGCCCAGCCGCTCCGCGGCATGTGGGATCTTCCTGGACCGGGGCACGAACCTGTGTCCCCTCTATCGGCAGGCGGACTTTCAACCACTGCGCCACCAGGGAAGCCCAATACTTGATGTTGAAAAGCTGAAATCATTTCCTCTAAGATCAGGAACAAGACAAGGATGTCCACTCTCACCACGTTTATTCAACATAGTTTTGGGAGTTCTAGCCACGGCAATCAGAGAAGAAAAAAACCCAAAAGGAATCCAAATTGGAAAAGAAGAAGTAAAACTGTCACTGTTTGCAGATGACATGATACTATACATAGAAAATTCTAAAGATGCTACCAGAAAACTACTAGAGCTCATCAATGAATTCTGTAAACTTGTAGGATACAAAATTAATACACAGAAATCTCTTGCATTCCTATACACTAACAATGAAAGATCAGAAAATTACAGAAAGAATCCCATGTACCACTGCAACAAAATGAATAAAATATCTAGGAATAAAACTACTTAAGGAGACAAAAGACCTGTACTCTGAAAACTATGAGACGCTAATGAAAAAAACTAAAGATGACACAAACAGATGGAAAGATATACCATGATCTTGGATTGAAAGAATCAATCTTGTCAAAATGACTATACTACCCAAGGAAATCTACAGATTCAATGCAATCCCTATCAAATTACCAATGGCATTTTTCACAGAACTCGAACAAAAAAAAATCTCAGAATTTGTGTGGAGACACAGAAGACCCCAAATAGCCAAAGCAATCTTGAGCAAGAATAACAGAGCTGGAGGAATTAGGTTCCCTGACTTCAGACCATACTACAAAGCTATAGTCATCAAAACAGTATGGCACTGGCACAAAAACAGACATGTAAATTAATGGAACAGGATAGAAAACCCAGAAAAAATCCCATGCACCTATGGTCAATTAATCTACAACAAACAAAGTGAGACTATACAATGGAGGAAAGACAGTCTTTTCAATAAATGGTGCTGGAAAAACTGCACAGCTACACACAAAAGAATGAAATTAGAACAGTCTTTAACACCATACAGAAAAATAAACTCAAAATGGATTCGAGACCTAAATGTAAGACGGGATACTATGAAACTCTTAGAGGAAAACATAGGAAGAACACCCTTTGACATAAATTGCAGCAATACCATTTTTGATCCTTCTCCCAGAGTAACAGAAATAGAAACAAAAATAAACAAATTGGACTTAATTAAACTTAAAAGCTTTTGCACAGCAAAGGAAACCATAAACAAAACAAAAAGACAACCCACAGAATGGGAGAAAATATTTGCAAACCGTGTGACCAACAAGGGATTAATCCCCAATATTTACAAATAGCTCATGCAGCTCAATATCAAAAAAAAATCCCCCAAAACAACCCAATCAAAAAATGGGCAAAAGACCTAAATAAACATTTCTGCAAAGATATACAGATGGCCAAGAGGCACATGAAAAGATGCTCAACATTGCTAATTATTAGAGACATGCAAAGCAAAACTACAATGAGCTATCACCTCACACCAGTCAGAATGGCCATCATCAAAAAGTCTACAAATAATAAATGCTGGAGAGGGTGTGGAGAGGAGGGAACCCTCCTACACTGTTGGTGGGAAGGTAAACTGGTACAGCCACTATGGAGAACAATATGGAGGTTCCTTTAAAAACTAAGAGTAGAGCTACCATATGATCCAGCAATCCCACCCCTGGGCATATATCCAGAGAAAATCATGATTCGAAAGGATACATGCACCTTAATGTTCATTGCAGTGGTGTTTACAATAGCCAAGACATGGAAGCAACCTAAATGTCCATCAACAAAGGAATTCATAAAGAAGATGTGGCACATATATACAATGGAATATTACTTAGCCATTAAAATGAATGAAATAATGCTATTTGCAGCAACATGGATGCAATTTTGCAGCCATTAAAATGAATGAAATAATGCTATTTGCAGCAACTAAGCAAAGTAAGAAAGAGGACAAAAACCATATGATATCCCTTATATGTGGAATCTAAAATATGACACAAATGAACATATCTATGAAACAGAAACAGACTCAGAGACATAGAGAACAGACCTGGGGTTGCTAAGGTGGGGTGGGGGAGGGAAAGACTGGGAGTTTGGGATTAGCAGATGCAAACTGCTATACATAGGATGGATAAACAGCAAGCTCCTACTGTACAGCACAGGGAACTATATTCAGTAACCTGTGATAAACCATACTGGAAAATTATATGAAAAAGAATGTATATATATATGTATAATAATCACTTTGCTGTACAACAGAAATTAACACAACATTGTACACCAACTATACTTCAATAAAATTTAAAAATATATATAGACTGTAGTTTTACAAAAAAGAATATTTGATTAAAAGTAGACATTGAGTTAAAATTGAATATTTTTGGGTTTTTTTTTTTTTTTTTCAGTTTTTGCCACACCATGAGGCATGTGGGATCTTAGTTCCCTGACTAGGGATGGAAGCAGCGCCCCCTGCAGTGGAAGCGAGGAGTCTTAACCACTGGACCACCAGGGAAGCCCCAATTATTGACTTCCTGATGTTTTAAGAATTTAAAGTTTTCATTTGGAAGTAAAATCTAAATCAGTCATCTTGTAAGACTGTTCAAGAATGTGATCATCATTTCGAATATTTTTAGAAAAGAAAGGAATAACAAATTTGTAAGAAATGGATCAAAGTATGAATGAAATATTTATAGCACTCCTCTCTCTTTCCCCTTTGTTTTGCACCAAAAGGGGTGATGAAGTTGAGACATTTGCCTCTAGCTAATGCAGTAAATGATGTGCTCAAGCAGGAGGCCCAAGGAAAACCATGTAACATTATCTATGGTTCTTGGAAGTGTCTATGTGTATAGGTTGATAAATACACAATTTCATCACAGCACTTTAGAAGAGGAAGAGAAATTAGAGAATCTGTTTCCACACCCTCATCTACCCATGAAGAAACTGAAGCCCAGAGCTAATAACAGGACTCTTTGTAGGTATCCTTTTCTCATATTTGCTTGTAGTATACATAGCACATCTGGTGTTACTTTCTCGTGTGGTCTAGTATAAACTAGGGGAAAAATTGCTTGGTGGCTCTCAAAATTTTGGGGTGCTGGTGTTTGCTGAACGTGCCCTGCACTCAGAGATTCAATTAAGTCTAAATGAAGCCTGGGTGTCTGCAATTTCAACAGTGATTGTGATGAAGTTATCTTTGGTTAGTCAGTCATTCTAAGAAATATAGAACCTAGGATGCAAAAGTTTTAAAAAGGGATGTTTTCCTTTCCAAACAAGTGAGTGAGCACACTTTCCAAACAAGTCATAGCTTTTTCATTAAAATATAACTGTTTTTCCCTTCCTTTGCAACTATAACAAAAAGGGAATGCTGTTTAAACAAGAAACTGGGGAAACAACAGAGCAATACTTGACCAACTTCCCACAAAAGCAGAATCACCTGGGATACTTGTAAGACTACAGATTCATTGGGCCCTTTTCCTGGAGAGTCTTATTTATAGGGAGATACTGATGGGACCCAGGAATCTGTAGTTTTCAAAATCATTCCTGGTAATTCTGACCCACTTTGAAAACTACACCGTGATCTGTTGTATTAAAACAGGCTTCAGCGGTTCTCAACTCTGGTTTATAGAATCAGACAGGGGACTCAGGAAAACACTTACCTCCAGAGCTTCTGAGCGGGTAGGTCTGGAGTAAGTCCAAGAATTTGCAGTTTCAGGCTCCCGGGTGACGATGACACATTGCAAACCGCTGGGTAGACTGTGCTGTGCAAACTGAGGCAGAAGAGTCACGGGAAAATGGCCAGAGGCTGCGGCAATTTCTCTGCTGAAACTCGCACCTCCGCCTCCCGCTGCCCGAAAAACAAGACAATGGCGTCCGCGGCTTTTTCAAACCTCAAGCAGGTGCTTCTGATTAGTGGAACCTAAATTGGAACCTCCTGGGAGAGAATCTGGCCCAGGTAGTTCCCAGGCGTCTAGCTGTTACACTGGGTGGGGACAGCCCGGGGCTGCCGTGGAGAGGGGTTAGGGGTGGGAAGTAGACGAGGGGAAATCGTGCTAACCCCCAACACGTAAGGTAGCGCAAATGTCAAGTAAGTTTTTTTTTTTAACACCTTTTTTGGAGTATAATTGCTTTACAATGGTGTGTTAGTTCCTGCTTTATAACAAAGTGAATCAGCTCTACGTATACATATATCCCCATATCCCCTCCCTCTTGCGTCTCCCTCCCACCCTCTCTATCCCACCCCTCTAGGTGGTCACAAAGCACTGAGCTGATCTTCCTGTGCTATGCAGCTGCTTCCCATTAGCTATCCATTTTACATTTGGTAGTGTATATAAGTCCGCAGGTAAATTTTAATAGTAGTTTTTCCCAAACCGTGGAAGTCAGTTAATTTCTGAACATATTCAGAATTTGAAAGGTTAGTAGGGTCTGAGGGCCTAGGAAAAGGAAAAAAGTAAGACACCCAAAAGAAAAAAATTTGAAGATTTAGGTGATCAGATGAGACCAGACTGCTCAATGCAGAGAAGATCATTGCTGTTTTGGCAATGCACCCGAATGTAGAATCCCACATGGACATCTTAAAACTATCCTTATATGTACAAGTGATCGATAGAAAGAGTAGGCTTTGGAGGCAAAAGCAAAGAGGTCATGAGGAGAGCCAGAAATATGTGTTGGGAAAATAGAGGCTTACAGAGAATAAGGCATGCTTCAAATGAAAATGCTAGGGAGAAAAAAAACACTAAAATCTGTTCTAATTGTACAAAGGTAAGTCTCACACTCACCAGGCAACTGAATGCACTTATATGCAATGATAAAAATAAGAAGAAAAAAAAAAAAACTTTAGGGACAGAAAAATAAATGAATGTTAAAGGTATAACCGTAGGGGAAAGCAGTAGCTAAAGCAAGAAGCATTTTGTTAAAAATTAGAGTTCAGAGAAGGGCAAGACACAAGTTATTGAGACTGTAGTTAACTTGACTGCATTCTGCCAGGTCTGCATTTGTACAGATGCCTCTGTAAAATCAGGCACTGAAACAGAGAATATCCTTGGTATAAAAGATTCAGTTTTACAAAATGACACTAAACAGGGACGTTGAAGCTGTCACAGATTTTGGGTGGCTCAAGATAATCAGATAATCACATTAGCACAGAAGCAGACTTTAAACACTGTGATCTTTTCCATTTCCTCTTGAATCCTTATTTTAGGGAGATGAAAAAGTAATATTCTTTGCTCTCAGTAGATTAAATACCCCACATTGCTGCAATATCTAGATACATTTTAGGTTCCATTTACACATTTGGAAATGCTTAAATAGAAGAACTCATACAGATAATAAACCAAGATTAAATTAAACATAATTTAATTTGAAAAAATTAAAACCTCTTTATGTAAAAAAAAGTATATTGTAAATAAAGAGTGCCTAAGATAGATTATTGAATGAACAAAAAATTGCAGTGTAATATGCATGCTTATAAGCACATCTTATAAAATTAAAAAATGAATAGGAAGAGAAATACAGTAAAGTAGCAAAGTGGGAACATCTGATATACATTCAACTGTTAAAGCAGGAGTGAGGAAGGAAAGGGAAAAAAGGAAACATATATTTTTTATTCAAAACTCAAATACACTCAAAAATGATAATGAACCTTCTGTTTTATAAACATAAAAGATTTAGCATTTAAATAGTAAAATACTGGATTTAGAAAAATTGATTACTTGTGCATTTTCTTGACTTCCCTGGCCTCAGAGATCTTCTCAGCAGCATTTTATACCAGAAATCAACGAAGTGATATCTGCTGAGTTGTGAGAAAAAAGTTTGTTTCACAAAAATATAATAATAATTTAAGGCGTCAGAAAGATATTCTCTAATGAGCAAGTGCCCAAGAGTAAATTCATGTCCTTCTAAGTACATACATGCATATATACATAAACTCATTAATCAGAAGTCACTGTGTAAAAGACCAGTTATGAATATGTAAGCCACTGAAACACAGAATTAATGCTAAAATAATGTGGAATATGATTGCAGACAAGAACATAAATCTGGCAATTCTTGAAATAAAAGCCACACGACAAAACTAAAAATCTCTCTATAAAAGACCAAAACAAAAATTCTGCAGTATATGCCCTAAATGGAAAAGTAGAGATTGGGGGATTCATATATGCAAAAAATGTCCTCGTCCTTCATGGAAGTTGTGTAGTGAATTCTGTAACGTGCTACCCAGATCCCCCTTCAGGACGGGTACACTTACTTCCTCACTGCTGGTGAGCACTGCCTGGTCAACAGCCCTCAGCGCTCAGCTCTCTTCAGGAACTGTATCATTTGATGTGAGTCACCTGGCCTAAGCCCCTGCCCGCTTCAGGAACAGCCAGCAACCAGTGACTGGACATCCTGCCAAAACTCTGAAGGATCTTGTAAGCTTTAGAGCTCCATGTGGGTTGCAAAGGAATCATTGTGATTGCATAACAACCCACCTTCTCTATCTGCCCAATCTTGTTTCCTTCTCTTACCCCTCACAGGTATTGACTCTAAGAGCACTACTCCCAAATCCTCCTGCATTCAGTCATTCATCTCAGAGGATAGTATGGTAGGTTCTAGCTAATAAGGTTAACAAGAAATAAATTAGACATAAATTGTTGAAAAAAGAAGAATTGCTATCTGAAAAAGACCCTAAGAAAATGAAGTGAAAAAACTCATAAAAATTCCATAAAGGAATTAATAAAATATCAATACAATAAAATCTGTAACCTTTCTCATCTCAACAAACACAAATTTGAAAATACAATGTAAAAATTCTGACTAGCAACAAAAAGGTAAAATATCCTGGAAATAAACCTAAAAAGCAAATTAAAGTGTGTGATATATATGAAATAAATTTTGAAATATTTGAAAAGGAGGGCACTGAGGAGGAAGGTTTGTCCTACCATTTATCAAAATGTTGTATAAACTACAGTAATTGTATAAATTTAATATTAGATGAGGAATAAAGTTATGAAATAGAAGTCTAAAACCAGGCTCATGAATATATGAAGATTTATTTTGTGATAAAAGTAGCAATTTGTATAAGTGGGAAAAGAATGAATTAGTCAAAAATAGTGTTGAAATGAGTGACTATTTGCAAAATCTTAAGTCAGATTTATAAGTCATACTGTACACTAAAATAAGGTTAATTCTTTTTCTTTTTTTTTCATTGGAAAAAAATTTATTTTTATACAGCAGGTTCTTATTAGTCATCAGTTTTATACACATCAGTGTATACATGTCAATCCCAATCACCCAATTCAGCACACCACCACCACCAACCCCCCACCACTTCCCCCCTTGGTGTCCATACGTTTGTTCTCTACATCTGTGTCTCAATTTCTGCCCTGCAAACTGGTTCATCTGTACCATTTTTCTAGGTTCCACATATGTGCATTAATATACGATATTTGTTTTTCTCTTTCTGACTTACTTCACTCTGGATGACAGTCTCCAGATCCGTCCATGTCTCAACAAATGACCCAATTTCGTTCCTTTTTATGGCTGAGTAATATTCCATTGTATATACATACCACATCTTCTTTATCCATGCATCTGTCCATGGGCATTTAGGTTGCTTCCATGACCTGGCTATCGTAAATTGTGCTGCAGTGAACATCGGGGGGCATGTGTCTTTTTGAATGATGGTTTTCTCTGGGTATATGCCCAGTAGTGGGATTGCTGGATCATATGGTAATTCTACTTTTAGTTTTTTAAGGAACTTCCATACTGTTCTCCATAGTGGCTGTATCAATTTACATTCCCACCAACAGTGCAAGAGGGTTCCCTTTTCTCCACACCCTCTCCAGCATTTGTTGTTTGTAGATTTTCTGATGATGCCCATTCTAACTGGTATGAGGTGATACCTCATTGTAGTTTTGATTTGCATTTCTCTAATAATTAGTGATGTTGAGCAGCTTTTCATGTGCTTCTTGGCTATCTGTATGTCTTCTTTGGAGAAATGTCTATTTAGGTCTTGTGCCCATTTTTTGACTGGGTTTTTTTTTTTTTAATATTGAGCTGCATGAGCTGTTTATATATTTTGGAGATTAATCCTTTGTTGATTCATTTGCAAATATTTTCTCCCATTCTGAGGGTTGTCTTTTCGTCTTGTTTATGGTTTCCTTTGCTGTGCAAAAGCTTTGAAGTTTCATTAGGTCCCATTTGTTTATTTTTGTTTGTAATCCCATTACTCTAAGAGGTTGACCAAAAATGATCTTGCAGTGATTTATGTCAAAGAGTGTTCTTCCTATGTTTTCCTCTAAGAGTTTTACAGTGTCTGGTCTTACATTTAGGTCTCTAATACATTTGAGTTTATTTTTGTGTATGGTGTTAGGGAGTGTTCTAATTTCATTCTTTTACATGTAGCTGTCCAGTTTTCCCAGCATTTTTTGTGGTACGCGGGCCTCTCACAGCCGTGGCCTCCCCCGTCGCGGAGCACAGGTTCCGGACACGCAGGCTCAGCGGCCATGGCTCACGGGCACAGCCGCTCCGCGGCATGTGGGATCCTCCCGGACCGGGGCACGAACCCGCGTCCCCTGCATCGGCAGGAGGACTCTCAACCACTGCGCCACCAGGGAAGCCCCCCAGCACCACTTATTGAAGAGACTGTCTTTTCTCCAGTGTATATCCTTGCCTACTTTGGCATAGATTAGGTGTGTGGGTTTATCTCTGGGTGTTCTATCTTGTTCCACTGATCTATGTTTCTCTTCTTGTGCCAGTACCATATTGCCTTGATTACTGTAGCTTTGTAGTATAGTCTGAAGTCAGGGAGTCTGATTCCTCCAGCTCCGTTTTATTCCCTCAAGACTGCTTTGGCTATTTGGGGTCTTTTGTGTCTCCATACAAATTTTAATATTTTTTGTTCTAGTTCTGTAAAAAATGCCATTGGCAATTTGAAATGGATTGCATTGAATCTATAGATTGCTTAGGGTAGTATAGTCATTTTTACAATATTGATTCTTCCAATCCAAGAATATGGTATATCTCTCCGTCTGTTGGTATCATCTTTAATTTCTTTCATCAGTGTCTTATAGTTTTCTGCATACAGGTCTTTTGTCTCTCTAAGTAAGTTTTTTCCTAGGTATTTTATTCTTTTTGTTGCAGTGGTAAATGGGAGTGTTTCCTTAATTTCTCTGTCAGAGTTTTCATCGTTAGTGTATAGGAATGCAAGAGATTTCTGTGCATTAATTTGGTATCCTGCAACTTTACCAGATTCATTGATTAGCTCTAGTAGTTTTCAGGTGGCATCTTTAGGATTATGTATAGTATCATGTCATCTGCAAACAGTGACAGTTTTACTTCTTCTTTTCCAATTTGGATTCCTTTTTTTCTTTTTATTCTCTGATTGCCATGGCTAGTACTTCCAAAACTATGTTGAATAAACGTGGTGAGAGTGGACATCCTTGTCTTGTTCCTGATCTTAGAGGAAATGCTTTCAGTTTTCACCATTGAGAATGATGTTTGCTGTGGGTTTGTCATATATGGCCTTTATTATGTTGAGGTAGGTTCCCTCTATGCCCACTTTCTGTAGAGTTTTTATCATAAATGGGTGTTGAATTTTGTCAAAAGCTTTTTCTGCATCTATTGAGATGATCATATGGTTTTTCTTCTTCCATTTGTTAATATGGTGTAGCACGTTGATTGATTTGTGTATATTGAAGAATCCTTGCATCCCTGGGATAAATCCCACTTGATCATGGTGTATGAATCTTTTAATGTGTTGTTGGATTCTGTTTGCTAGTATTTTGCTGAGGATTTTTGCATGTATATTCATCAGTGATATTGGTCTGTAATTTTCTTTTTTTGTAGTATCTTTGTCTGGTTTTGGTATCAGGGTGATTTTGGCCTCATAGAATGAGTTTGGGAGGTTCCTTCCTCTGCAATTTTTTGGTAGAGTTTGAGAAGGATGGGTGTTAGCTCTTCTCTAAATGTTTGATAGAATTCACC
Organism: Lipotes vexillifer; assembly: GCF_000442215.2. Classification (NCBI taxonomy): domain Eukaryota; kingdom Metazoa; phylum Chordata; class Mammalia; order Artiodactyla; family Lipotidae; genus Lipotes; species Lipotes vexillifer. Next base: position 2,066,149 of record NW_006794161.1, on the reverse strand, counting down.
TGTGAAGCCATCTGGTCCTGGACTTTGTTGGAAGACTTTTAATCACAGTTTCAATGTCATTACTTGTGATTGCCCTGTTCATATTTTCTATTTCTTTGTCGTTCAGTCTTGGAAGGTTATACCTTTCTGAGAATTTATCCATTACTTCCAGGTTGTCCATTTTATTGGCATAGAGTTGCTTGTAGCAGTCTCTTAGGATGCTTTGTATTTCTGTGGTGTCAGTTGTAACTTCTCCTTTTTCATTTCTAATTTTATGGATTTGAGTCCTCTCCCTCTTTTCCTTGATGAGTCTGGCTAATGGTTTATCAGTTTTCTTTATATTCTCAAAGAACCAACTTTTAGTTTTATTGATCTTGCTACTGTTTTGTTTCTATTTCATTTATTTCTGCTCTGATCTTTATGATTTCTTTCCTTCTGCTAACTTTGGGTTTTGTTTGTTCGTCTTCCTCTAGTTCCTTTAGGTGTAAGGTTAGATTGTTTATTTGAGATTTTTCTTGTTTCTTGAGGTAGGCTTGTATAGCTATAAAGTTCCCTCTTAGAACTGCTTTTGCTGCATCCCATGGGCTTTGGATTGTCGTGTTTTCATTGTCATTCGTCTCTAGGTATTTTTTGATTTCCTCTTTGATTTCTTCAGTGATCTCTCGGTTTTTTTAGTAACGTATTGTTTACCCTCCATGTGTTTGTGTTTTTTACGTTTTTCTCTCTGTAATTGATTTCTAATCTCATAGCATTGTGGTCAGAAAAGATGCTTGATATGATTTCTATTTTCTTAAATTTACTGAGGCTTGATTTGTGACCCAAGATGTGATCTATCCTGGAGAATGTTCCGTGTGCACTTGAGAAGAAAGTGTAATCTCCTGTTTTAGGATGGAATGTCCTATAAATATCAATTTAATCTATCTGGTATATTGTGTCATTTAAAGCTTCTTTTTCCTTATTTATTTTCATTTTGGATGATCTGTCCATTGGTGTAAGTAAGTGAGGTGTTAAAGTCCCCCACTATTATTGTGTTACTGTTAATTTCCTATTTTATAGCTGTTAGCAGTTGCCTTATGTATTGAGGTACTCCTCTGTTGGGTGCATATATATTTATAATTGTTATATCTTCTTCTTGGATTGATCCCTTGATCATTATGTAGCGTCCTTCCTTGTCTCTTGTAACATTCTTTATTTTAAAGTCTATTTTATCTGATATGATTAGTGCTACTCCAGCTTTCTTTTGATTTCCATTTGCATGGAGTATCTTTTTTCATACCCTCACTTCAGTTGGTATGTGTCCCTAGGTCTGAAGTGGGTCTCTTGTAGACAGCATATATATGGGTCTTGTTTTTGTATCCATTCAGCAAGCCTGTGTCTTTTGGTTGGAACATTTAATCCATTCACGTTTAAGGTAATTATTGATGTGCATGTTCCTATGACCATTTTCTTAAGTGTTTTGGGTTTGTTTTTGTAGGTCCTTTTCTTCTCTTGTGTTTCCCCCTTAGAGAAGTTCCTTTAGCATTTGTTTTAAAGCTGGTTTGGTGGTGCTGAATTCTCTTAGCTTTTGCTTGTCTCTAAAGCTTTTGATTTCTCCATCGAGTCTGAATGAGATCCTTGCCGGATAGGGTAACCTTGGTTGTAGGTTCTTCCCTTTCATCACTTTAAGTATATCATGCCACTCCCTTCTGGCCTGTAGAGCTTCTGTTGAGAAATCAGCTCTTATTCTTATGGGAGTTCTCTTTTATGTTATTTGTCATTTTTCCCTTGTTGCTTTCAATACTTTTTCTTTGTCTTTAATTTTTGCCAATTTGATTACTATGTGTCTCAGCATGTTTCTCCTTGGGTTTATCCTGTATGGGACTCTGTGCACTTCCTAGACTTGGGTGGCTATTTCCTTTCCCATGTTAGGGAAGTTTTCGACTATAATCTCTTCAAATATTTTCTCTGGTCCTTTCTCTCTCTCTTCTCCTTCTGGGACCCCGAAAATGTGAATGTTGTTGCATTTAATATTGTCTCAGAGGTCTCTTAGGCTGTCTTCATTTCTTTTCAGTATTTTTTCTTTCTTCTGTTCCACAGCAGTGAATTCCACCATTCTGTTTTCCAGGTCACTTATCCGTTTTTCTGCCTCAGTTATTCTGCTATTGATTCCTTCTAGTGTCATTTTCATTTCAGTTATTATAGTGTTCATCTCTGTTTGCTTGTTCTTTAATTCTCCTAGGTCTTTGTTAAACATTTCTTGCATCTTCTCAATCTTTGCCTCCATTCTTTTTCTGACGTCCTGGATCATTTTCACTATCATTATTCTGAATTCTTTTTCTGGAAGGTTGCCCATCTCCACTTCATTTAGTTATTTTTCTGGGGATTTATCTTGTTCCTTCATCTGGTACATAGCCCTCTGCCTTTTCATCTTGTCTATCTTTCTGTGGTTTTTGTTCCACAGCCTGCACAATTGTAGTTCTTCTTGCTTCTGCTGTCTGCCCTCTGGTGGATGAGGCTTGTGTAAATTTCCTGATGGGAGGGACTGGTGGTGGGTAGAGCTGACTGTTTCTCTGGTGGGCAGAGCTCAGTAAAAGTTTAATCTGCTTGACTGCTGATGGGTGGGGCTGGGTTCCTTCCCTGTTGGTTGTTTGGCCTGAGGCAACCCAATACTGGAGCCTACCTGGGCTCTTTGGTAGGGCTAATGACAGACTCTGGTAGGGCTCACACCAAGGAGTACTTCCCAGAACTTCTGCTGCCAGTGTCCTTATCCCCACGGTGAGCCACAGCCACCCCCTGCCTCTGCAGGGGACCCTCCAACACTAGCAGGTAGGTCTAGTTCAGTCTCCCCTGGGGTCACTGCTCCTTCCCCTGGGTCCCGATGCGCACACTACTTTGTGTGTGCCCTCCAAGAGTGGAGTCTCTGTTTCCCCCAGTCCTGTTGAAGTCCTGCAATCAAATCCCACTAGCCTTCAGAGTCTGATTCTCTAGGAATTCCTCCTCCCGTTGCCAGACCCCCAGGTTAGGAAGACTGACGTGGGGCTCAGAACCTTCCCTCCAGTGGGTGGACTTCTGTGGTATAAGTGTTCTCCAGTCTGTGAGTCACCCACTTATGGGATTTGATTTTACTGTGATTGTGCCCCTCCTACCATCTCACTGTGGCTTCTCCTTTGTCTTTGGATGTGAGGTATGTTTTTTGGTGAGTTCCAGTGTCCTCCTCTCTATGATTGTCCAGCAGCTACTTGTGATTCTGGTGTTCTCACAAGAGGGAGTGAGAGAACATCCTTATCCTATGCCCTCTTGGTTCAGGCCCTCCAGGTTAACTCTTAACTTGCTACTTAAGCCTTTGATACCCATCCTTCTTTTCACCTCCACAAATTCATTCTGTTGATTTTCCTCATCTCTTATTATATATTCCTCCTCTTCCTCTCTGTTCTGTCAACAGTGAAGGATACTTGTCTTTCCTGTCTTTAACAAACAGCCAGTAACATAAAAAGAAAAACTCTCAACCCCACCAGTTTCTTGGAACTACCACCATGTTTCTTTCCTCTTGATTAAAAGTGCTGCCCCTGGTACTGTCTGTGCTTTGGCCTCTCCCGCTTCCCCTCCTACAGCAGCCTGCCTTCGGACCCAGGCCTCACACTGGGTCTCTGGAAACAGAGTCTGTGACCAGGGCATTCTGGACTAAAGGGGTTTGAAGACATTCTCTCAGGAGATACGCTAGTAAGGAAGTGAAGGGGCAGGATTAAGCAGATGGAGAAAGTGACCTACAGAATAGTTACTGCTGAGGCCCTAGTTGATCCTGGTGGGAGCACAGGAATCCTTCCAACTGAAACAAGGGGGCTGGGCCTTTAATCCCCATATCAGACAGTCACTGGCCTGGGCTGCCTGTGCGTGGCGGTGCCCTGCAGCTGAGGACAACTGCCTATGGGGATGGCGACTCTGCTGAGTAACTGGCCCTACAGAAGGGATCTGGGTGGAGCCACAATATCTGCTACATCTCTGCTCTGAGTGCCTCACAATCACTTGCTTCTTAGCCAATTTCTCCCCATCAGGGAAAAGCTTTGCCAGGATTCTGGTTGACCTTGTTTCCTGGAGGGAATTTGTTTTTTCCACCCATACCGTTGTAGATTCCACAGATCTAGAGACTCTGGCTCCCTGTAACAGTAACACTGACATTTAGACTCCTGCTGCCACCTAGTCTTCCAGGATCCTCATGCCACGAGGCCAGCACGAAGAAGAGGAGCCGCCATCCCAGCAGCAGTGATGGAGCCCAGTGTGGAGGAGGCAGGGCAGCTGCTACCCAGTGTGGGGAGGGATAAACATGTTTGGTCCTCAGGTGATCCACTGGGTTGTCGGGGCCACTGCCATGCCTGGTTTAAATGGTGTGTGGAGAAGCAGCTGCAGCCTGGAAATGGCACAGTCACCAGGGGCTCTGACTCTTCAGGAATGACGGTGTAGGTCATCCAAGGCTGCTCTCTGGACCAGCAGAGGTGTTGGCTGAGGGGAGTCTAGAATGGATGGTGGAGGAGAGAGATGGTGAGTATCAGTTGTAGTTCTGAGATCAGGCGCGGCAACGGGGGCTGTAGTTCATTCTACCAACCCTTCTCTCACAATTTTCCCCAGAAAGTCAGGCCAACCAGAATCCTGCCAAGCCTTTCCCTGATGGAGAGAAATTGGCTAAGAAGCAAGTGGTTGTGAGGCCCTCAGAGAAGAGATGTAGCAGATATTGTGGCTCCACCCAGATCCCTTCTGTAGGGCCAGTTACTCCATCCTCAGCCAAGAGTCGCCATCCCCATAGCAGCTGTCCTCAGCTGCAGGGCACTGCCACGCACAGGCAGCCCAGGCCACTGACTACTGGTTACGGTCCACCCTTGTGGGAGGACATAATTCTTGGAAGGGCAGTTCCCTGTGGCTGAGTGCAATTGCCACTGAGGGGCACAACTGAGAACTAATAACCAGAGATATTTGGAGCAGGTGGGGATGGGTGTTTTGGCCTTGGAAGGGGATCTGGGTGGAGAACGTTACTCCTCTTCACTGGTTTTCACTAAATCTATGCCTGTCTTGTCCAAATCAATGAACACTTTTTAGACTTTAACGTGACTTTATTTCAGCATTAGATTCTTTGGTCACCACTCCCTTCTTGAACCCCTCTTTCTCTGGCTTCCTTGAGGTTATTCCCCTGACACAAGAAGCTCTTGTTTTCCCTGTTTGGCCACTGCTCAGTCTCTACTGCAGGTTCTCTTTCTCTGCCCATCCTTTAGAAGTTGGTTTTCCTCAGGGTTCTGCCCAAGGACTTTCTCATCCCCAGCCGGCATCACACAATTGTGTAGGATCAATTACAGTCCATGTAATGATAGTTTGTTAATATAAGTCATATCTATAGGCTGATTTTCTCCTAAATTTTTGGATATTTGGAATGGCCACATCTAAGTTCGACATGTCAAAAAAGGAAATTATGTTCTCTTCTTAAAAATGGGCTTCTCTTGGGCTTCCCTGGTGGCGTAGTGGTTGAGAGTCCACCTGCCGATGCAGGGGACACGGGTTCGTGCCCTGGTACAGGAAAATCCCACATGCCGCGGAGCGGCTGGGCCCATGAGCCATGGCCTCTGAGCCTGCGCGTCCGGAGCCTGTGCTCCGCCACGGGAGAGGCCACAGCAGAGAGAGGCCCGTGTACCGCAGGAAAAAAAAAAATGTAGTGTAGGAGAGAGGGACAGGGGGATTGGCATTGAGGACAGTTCAGTAGGACAAGGACAAGAAGCAAAGTGGGTTGACGCTACCTCAAGCTGAAATTCAGGCCTCAAATTGTTCCCATAATAAAGCAGTTAAAGACCCTTGAGCTCTTTAACGCTAGATTGTGTGTTTTGTTTGGGGCCTAATCGGGAATGTGCAGGCTTTGCTTAGGAGTACAAACAGAATAGTGGGGAAAATGTTTAACTGATCTCTCAGTGTATAAACCATTATCCTAGATTATAGTGCGTTTATTGAATTCTGAGTACTTCAGTGTCATCTCTGCCTGTACACTCCCCGTCCTTGACTTTTTCTTTTCTCTTTTCCCTGTCATTCTCTCCCCCATCCCTTTTTTCTGTTGTTCCTCTCTCTTGTATTTCCTTGCTTTATTATCGACCCTTTCTTTTTCTCTCCCTAACCATTTCTCATTTGTGAGGAAGGGGGACCGTTTATCAAATGGGGGTTAAAACAGAAAAATCAAGATGAAGGAAAGAGAGGGGTTTGGAAATACACTGAGCATGTCTTCCTCTTCCCTGTTATAGAGAAAAATGTTGTGTTTGATTATGCATCATTTGTCCAAGGTGAACAGTGGGCAGGAATGTAGGTATTTCAGGGTCAAGGGCAGTACTGAGCCTAACACAAACACACTTGGCCTTTCATTCTAGCTTTGCCATTTATGATCTGTGTCATTTATGGCAAGTTCGTTATCCTTTCTAAGTCTTAACTTTCTTGTTTCTAAAATGGGAAAGTTATTATCTAACTGTGGTAAGCAGAAATGTAGCCCTCATGATTTTTGCTCCCTGGTGTTACACCCTTTTACATGACAAAAGGGACTTTGTGGGTATAATTAAGGTGACTAATATGTTGAGTTCAAGATTGGGAGATTATCCTGAATCATGTAGGTTGGGCCACTGTACTCACGTGGAGCCTTAAAAGAAAAAGGCAAAAGAGTGAGTCAGAGAGATTTGAAGCCTGAGAAGTGTTTGATCTGCTGTTGCTGGCTTGAAGATGGAGGGGCCACATGGAAAACAAGAGAAGGAATGAGTTCTGGCAATGATCAGTTATCTTTCTAGAGGACCTGGAGTGCAAGTTGAGGACTGCAGCCCCAGTCAATACTTTGATTTCAGCCACTGAGATGCTGAGCAGAAAATCCAGCCACATCATGCTATGCTTCTGACCTACAGAAACGATGAGATAATCACTTGTGTTGTTGAAAGGTGCTGCGTTTGTGGTAATTTGTTATAACAGCAACGAAAACTAACACGAATACCAATAACATTGCAAGAGTTAAAGGAACTGACACATGGATTAGGGCCGTAGCGAGTCCATAAATCACATCCCTTTCATCTCTAAATACAGAAATGACTGAGAAATAAGACATGAAAGACAAATGGAAAATGAAATGCTAGTATTATTACTGATAAAGGCTGAATTGGATGATATGACCTCCATGTGTGGCCACCATGGGCTTTCTAATACTTCACTCAGGAAGTAAATTCACCCTTTTAGTTATCCACTCAGCAGAATGTTCTTAGCCCCTACCCACCCACCCCCGCTTTGCAGGCACAGACCACTTAACCACGCAGTTGAAATCACAGAGTAGCTCTCTCCAAAAGTAGGCAGACCTGTGAGACAGAGACCCCATGTTTTTTGGGCTGAGCATGATTATTTCCTCCTTACAAACTTACTAATCCTATAAGACATACTTGTCCAATGGGCAGAAGGAGATTAGAAGGGCTATTCCAACTAAAATACTTCCACACTGAAAGACAGCTCAGGAGCATGAGATCCTTGACAAAGAATATGGCACGAAATAAATGCCTCCTATATACCTGCCAAAAGGTGGCAATGATTTGGCTTTCCTGACACGTCCCATTCCAGGATGGCTCTTCTTCCAGAATCTGACACTACTCTCTGCACTGAGTCAAGGCCCAGAGGTCTTCATTTTGGTGCCCGGCTGAGGTTGACATCTCTTGCTTGTACACCGACATGTAACTGCCCAGCTCCTGTTCTGCTGCCCTTTTGCACTGGCTGGTTGAATCTTATGATCTTGGGGCCATCAGATTCTCCATGCTTCTGTGAGTATTAACTTATAAAATATATAATGCAGTCACTGTGGATGGGCTTTCAGTAAAGAGAAACAGAGTAGGACTCTCTTCTCTCCCCATTCCAGATTTCCTGCATCCACCTTGGGAACTCCAAAGATCTCCCACAGAACTTCACTGTTCTTGGAATTAATACAATAGTGGCAACCTTTTCCTAATTTTAAGAGGCAAATGAAACTGATAAATCAAATTTTATATTTTTAACCCTTTTTCTTAAAACCCTGCTAAGGATATGTCCTAATCTAGTAAGCACAGAATCATTGGACAAAATCATTGCTGTAATTTCATGGTTAATATTAATCAATAATTCATGGTGCTACACAATGAGTGTGATTTCTATGTCTTTTAACAAAATAAATTTGATAAAAAAATGATATAACATAGAAGTGATGTTGGTGGGAATTTCAGATTAGGTAAGAAACGGTGTAGGTGCAGTTCTCTGGTGAAGGATTCTGAGGAAGGAGCCTCAGAAATCAGAAACTTAAATAGTCACTAACTTTAAATCTAGTCTGGCTCTGACTGTAATACTATTTTATGCTCCTCTTTCCCAGCCAATTAAAATTCCAGCAATTACATGGCATTCCAGTTGGCTATTTTTGCTATCTGTGTAAAGGCAGGCAATCAACTTAGAGTCATAGGATTTGGAAGAGAAGTGAGAATAGTACAAACTCCACTTAGCTAAATCAAATGCATTTTTTTGAGCTTCATAAAAAGAAAAATGTATATTTATGTCATGGCACTATCAAGATGCAGGGTCAATTCCAAAATATTTGTGAATATTGGTATGTTCATTAAAAAAAATCTTTTGTTCTTGCCACATGTCTGCAAAATACCTGTGAAAAACTTATGGGATCTTTGACAGGTTATTTAACTTCTCTGTGCCTCAGCTTCCTCATCTGAAAAAGATCAATTTCATAGAGTGTTTTTGGGTATTTAATAAATCTTTTTCTCTCTCTCCCTACACACACACACACACACATGCAGCTTAGAATAAAGCCAAATACATAAAACTACATAAACTACTGTTGTTTTTCTTGTTATCTCTTAACACTATTTAAATTGAATGTCATATTTATATAGTATTTATCAGTATTTTCTGTTTGTGAAGCGCTTTTATATTGATGGTTTACAAAATCTAATCTTGTCTTACATAATCAGGCCAGGTAGACTTATACCCATTTAACAGATGAAAAAATTGAATCCTTAAATTATAAGGATTAAATTATAATTATAATTTAAATTATAATTATAAGAGTAAAAATGTTAGATTCGGGATTAAAACTTATATTTTCAAGCTCCAGCCAGGACTATTGTTATTATATAGCTATAATGAAAACTATATGAGTCTTAGAACAAATGTTTTGAGGTTTTTTTCTTCTACACAGAAGTTCTACTCAGAATAGTAAATGTACAATTATTTTCAAAAGAGAAAAATTTAATTTCAATTTGCTCTGAAGATGTTTCCTTCTCAGTAGTCAATATTTTTGATAGAGTAAAAGGAAACACATTTCTGTGTTCTCTGAGACACTGAAGCAGTAAATATTTATTTTTCAACTTAAAACAGGACTCCTTGGCACTTGGTTGCTAACGAAAATGTTTACCAATCCCCAAGCTAAGAGGAAGGATTCTTTTGAGGAGAATTTAAGTTGTCTCAGTAGAGCAGTGATTAGACTGACCTTTGCAAAATGCTCTAAAGTTGATTATAAGAAGCTAGACACTTCAACAAAATAAATAAATAAGCTTTAAATGGTAACAGGAAATTCACACGAAGGCACAGACAAATCAGAGCAAATTGAACACTGAAGGCCAAAGAAATCACATATTGTTCAAGAAATCAGTCAGTGAGGTAAATATGAAGGAATTGTGAAGTACATGATGAGACAGGGGACCATCCAGATGTGGCTCTTTTCTTTCAAAGCCAAATAGACACAGATGTGTTCACTAAATAGAATTCTACTTCCTTAGATCTGTTTAACAGGATTCTGTTTAGCTTGTAAAAAATTGCAAATTCCTGGGCTTCTCCCATGCTTTACTTTTTGGTAAGTGTGGTCTCTGAGACCCCACTTTTCACATACACAGTATCAGATTCTAAGAATACTAAGTTTAAGAATAGCTGCTCAAAAAAAAAAAAAAAAAAAAAAAAGAATAGCTGCTCTAGCTTTGGCTTCAAACTTCTCTTAATAATTTTTGTATCCTGAGGGGAGGTTCTGAATTGGAAGAAAAGTGTAAGGCATCTTGGTACTTGGGGCTATGGTTGGGGGAACCGTGCACCTTGGGAAGCCAGCAGAGACTTTCACTGAAGGGGTTAACAGGACTGAGCAGAGTTAGCTTGGAGGGAGTTTGGACATCAAGGAAAAAAGATTAAATATTTCCTGGGTCAGTGGTAATCACATTTCTGGCTTTTGAGTGTTAGAACCAAATTCTGGCTATTCTAAGCAAAAAAATGAAATTTTATTAGAGGGGTGTTGGAGGCTCTAAACATTCATGACAGCCTGGAGGATTTGATTTGGGAAATGGGCAAAGACCAAGGGAGCTCCAGAAAGCTAGTTGATGGAAGTAGGACAAGGTTTATGCAGCAGTAAGAGGCTGGTCCAGACTGCCACTTAACGTCAAAGCGGCCAGTCCTAAATCATGTTCTATCTCCTGGCTATGCTGGAATGAAGTGAGATACATCACCCCCTTTGGTATCTATGGGCTGGCACTATCTTACATCAAAGCTGCACAAATGAGGGCTTTGACAACAGGGAGATAAGGTGCTAATAGGAAGTAGAAACTTAAATGCTAGGCAACAACAAGAAAAAACAGCATTAAATATCTACCATGAGCTCCAGCGGGATGGTCATTTGAGGCCACCTACATCCCATTGAGCTGAGTTTAATAACCGTTGATGGTAGAGAGCATATTTTTCCCAGCTCTTCCTAATTTACCCCTGCTCCCATTTGCTTTTGGACTCACATATCTCTGATATATTTTTCTAATCAGAACCTTCTCCTTCCTTGTGCTCAATATCTTGCCAAATACAGCCAGTCAGTATTTCCCACTTATTACCTACTAGGATTATGTAATTTTCTGAACAGGTTTGAACAGATTGAATGCAACCTGGCTCACTTCTGTGATTGAATACTATCTGCTTTTGTTAGCAGTACCTTTTAAGGACAGATATTGTCCAAAAATAAATCGTCCAAATTCTCTGTTTTGCTTCCTGGGCTACTGCAATAGCTATAGTTTTCAGCAG